>NC_056725.1:515292523-515437523 GCF_019279795.1 Protopterus annectens
GGGGGCACAGCTCCCAAGGGGGGTGCAGGGGGCACAGCCCCCTGCAAAAACTTTAAAGTTGAAATTAAATAGTTGTTTTTCCTTAAATTTAATTATTTGTAATGAATATTCATGTTGGTATTATAGACACCGTCATGAATATTCAGTAGGATTTTCATTGGGTTTGCGTGTATTGATTGGTGGGTGTGGTGTAAATGAGGTCAAGTACGTAGTTTGGGTTGGAATGTTTTAGTGTGCTGTTGCAATGATGTTAGTTTTTACTGTTGTAATTTCTTTGAGTGGGGATAGGTTGGGATTTCGTTCTTTCGGTTTTGTGTAAGTCATTTATTTCAGGTTTCGGGTTTGTGGAATATCAGTTTTGTGGTCTTGGTCTTATGAAAGTTGGTCTACTGACATTTCAGTCATGTGAAGTACACCCAGTTAATGTGTAACCATAGCCTAGTCTGTAAGTTAACAGCATAATGGGTTAAGTGCACAAATGAGGCCAAATAGGCCAGGAGTTCACCTTAAAGAGCAAACGGGTCAACAGATCGCAGAAGAGCTAACAGCAGGAAAAGGGTAACAAAAGAAAGGCTATATTGTAATAACTTTGGTATAAATAATTGAATCAAGCTGGGTGACTAAGGCTGTTAGGCCCTCAGAAGTCATTATGTTCTAGATGCCCTGAGGTGCACTTTAGAGCTTTTTCCAATATTTGACCATATGATTGCCAGAACAAAATACATAACTGAAGAAATAAATTCAGTCTCATTTTTTTTCTTTCTTTCTTTCAAGGATAGTTGTCTCCAAGGTTTAATATTCAAAGCTGACAAAATAGTACTTCCTAATAAACTGAGAAGATAAATGCTTTAAAATGTATATAAATCACAGCCTGGTATAGTGTCTGCCTGCCTCCCATACCCCTTAAACATAAGTCATCCTCTGTGCACACCTCTTGTGTTTGACTAGGATGACATTAAACTAATGCATGGCCACAGTCATATATTTCAAGTTTCTGCGGTCATACATATGCATAGACTACCTCTGCATCCCCGTCTCCAAATGACAGAAATCTTCTGTATACCCCCTGATGTCACAGTGGGATGAAAGCAAAAGGAAAAATATAACACAGTAACATATTTAAATGTGTTGCTTATAAGATATAAAGACACAGCATGCCTCTTTACCACTTCACAAAAGATCGCTAGCTAAATTCAACTCAACTTTTGATTGTGAGGAAAGTGAAAAAGTAATTAAAGTAATGTATTTTAGCTTGCTATTCTTAGACACTGACAGTAACAAAGGATCTTCTATGCATACTTTTGGGGTTTGTTTATTAGGAAATTTAAAGAAATAATAACCACTTTAACCAAGGTCCATACACAAGTATAGTGATTTTCTGTGTATACCTCTATGGTTTGGTTGCAATGAAATTTAAAGAAATAATTACTGTACTGTCCCCAACATCCACATAAGCTATAGTGAGCTTCTTTCTACACTTCTCAGGTTTGACTGTGATTAAATTTAAAGAATTAATTACCACACTATCCTCAGCTCCCCATAAACTACAGGCAAATGTACAGGCAGAATGGTGGAGTGCCAGTTCATCTATGACAAATCTTTGGGGTGCTGGAGGAGAAATCCAGAGTACCTTGATAAAACCCACACAAACATAAACAGGACACGTGGACTCCATAACGTAGAAGCATCAGCTAAGAATTCAACCAGAGAGTTAATCCGTGTGAAATGGCAGCAGTGCTTGCTGCACCAATATGCAAATGAGCAATTACTTTCAAATGCATCATGTCCAGATCATCAAATATAGACACTTAATGTGTACAATGGTGATGTCTGTCTGTGTTGGAAAATGAATCTTGCCCCTGCTCCAAACCAAGCTAACACTATAACCCACTCTATACACCCTCTCACTATCTATCATCCTCTGTTAACTATCAATTAAGTATCCAGAGATATCTTAACTATATTTATAATGTAAACTTTGCATATCATACCCTTTTACTATTTTGCAAGTTTTCTGTAATCTTAAGATTGCATTGCCAGTGTTTTGTCTGTGCTTTTATTTTTCATATAAATCTTATATTGTAAAATTTTCAAGATAATGTTATTTTTTATGTAAATTTTCATATTGTCAATTCTGGTAACTGCTCTGTGCTTTATGGAGCTTTTCTATCCCCGGCCTCCACTGAAAATGGGCTCTTTGTGGCCCAGTGTACTTTCCTGGTAAACAAATGCCAATAAATAAATAAATAAATAAATAAAATAAACATCACCCAACACCCCCACACACACACATACACACGCGCGCAGCATGAACAGACACATTTGAGAGAAGCTTTGCTAATATCAAACTGATTATGAACTTTTCTACAGTACCAAACTGAAAAGAATCCAGAAAAAAGCATCCCATCTTTCCTACCCCCACTCATTTTATTCCCCTCAGTTTTACATAACTAAGATGTGTTGGTTATATTGCCCTTGTTTGCTGATGTCTCATTATTAAAAGATGTGATATGACATTGTCCAGAAATTATGTTGTCATTGTTAGGAATAATCCAGCTATGCTGCCCTAAATTAAGGTTAAATAAGTCAGTTTTAGGAATTTGGTTGCTTTATTTTTTCTCACCCTGTTAGCCTCACAATCACAAGTCTCTTTTCAAAGTATCCCAGCATATCCATTTCCTCTCACTGTCATAATCTGCTATGATTATGCCAGAAAGCTGAAGTGTAACAGCAAATCACATACCAAAAAAGCAACGAGAGTCTACTTTCAAGAAGACTAAGTAAATACCTTTCAATGTTTTAATTTAAAGTACTTTTAGCATTCTGTGTCAAAAATTCATTCAGGAGCCGGCAACATGTATCTGGCAGTCATGACAGCATTATAACATAATAAACACACATGTATTACCCAACATGATTTCTGGCTATGCAATGGCACTATTATACCTCTACTCAACTTTGTTCTTACACCAACTGGAGTGGCCCCAGAGGTTTCTCACTAAAAAATAGAAAGCATAAGACACGTTTCTTATGTGGACAGACTAAAGGCCCTGTCCCTTTACTTCATCTAATATTGTTTATTGAGGCATGACTGACTTATGCCTGACTTACAAGACATTCTCTGATCCAGCCCTGATGAAAATGTTAAATTTTTGCAAGAAAAATTATACAAGGGCTATATATTCCATGGACCTGAACCTTATTTGTGACTCTAACAGAACATGCCAGAGAGACAGATTCATATCCGAAAGGATACCTCGTCTATGGAATAAACATCCCATCTTCGTAAAACAAAGCCCATCTCTCACTCTCTTCAAAAAGAATTTGGATAAATGGATGGAGAGCCATAAATTCACTCCCAGAGTACTATCCATGTCCCTTATGGACAGAGGCAGTCTGTAAAATGAGTAATATGCAGCCCAGGCATATTCCTAAGAATGTGATTAAGGGACAATACTTAGGGTCATGAGACTCCATAATGAGGATCAACAACTTAGTTTAGCACTTGAGCCTCTGAAGAAAGATTTCTTAGTACTTAATAAATTCTTCTATTGTCTATAATACCAGAATGGAGAATGGTGTCGAAGGCCTTTGTGAGGTCTAGATAGGCTGTGTGGACCACTTTTCCCTCATCTGTAGCCTTGGTAACTGTCTCAAAGAAGTCTACCAGGTTTAGGAGGCATGATCTGCCCTTAACAAAGCCAAACTGGGTAGGGTCCAGTGTTTGGAGGTTCCCAATGTCTCTGTTAATGAGATCCATGATGATGCACTCCATAGCCTTGCAGACCAAGCTAGTCAGGCTTATAGGGTGATAGTTCCTGGGGTCTGTTGTGGCTCCATCTTTGTGGAGTGGACTAACTGTTGCTGTGAGCCACTCTATGGGCATGTAGCCTGTGGAGAGGCTGAGTTTGAACAGTGTATTTAGGTGAGGGGTCAGTTCATCTTTGAGCTCATGTAGGACACAGCCTGGGACACCATCCAGTCCCACTAATGCTGTGTTTTTGGCTTTGGAGAGGGCTATTTTAACCTGAGTGTCTGTGATTTCATGGGCACTACATTCTTCTTATATGGTTATGGGCCCTTTTGGGGGTGAGAGGGGGGTGAAGTTTGCACTGAACCTGTCTGCCAGGATGTTGGTGATATTGGACGGTTCAGTGTATTTTGTGCCATTCTGCACTAACTCTGAGCAGATCTGAGAATTGCCACTTAGATTTTTGACATAGCTAAAGAATGCCTTGTGGTTATCTTTGGAGTCCTTGGCAATTTTTCTTTCGAAGCTAGCCTTGGATGATTTTATGAGGGATTGTAGTTTCTTGCTGATAGTGATCAGGGATGTCTTCCCTTCTTGGGATTTTGCTCTTTTCTGTACTAGTTTCCTCCTTCTATTGTATAGCTTGTTTAAGGCAGGTGTCCACCAGACTGGGTTCCTTTTCTTGGAGGAGTGAGTCTTGGTTTTGCTTGGGATAGCACGATCCATGCATTCTTGTAGGTGCCCACAGAGTGCATTAGTAAAGGATTTTGCAGCTTGGGCAGTGTTATCCTTTAGCATGGAGGATTTGAAACTTTCCACCTCGGTCTTAAGTAATGTGAAGTTTGCTTTTGAAAAGTTTTTCACAATGGTTTCTTTGACCAGGGGTGGGGGCGGAATGTGGATATCCAGAGTGATTAGTTTATGGTCAGATCTAACCAGCGAGGGGTTGACCTTCGGTGTGAAACACTGGTCGCCCATGTTGGTGATGACCGGGTCCAGTATGTTGTCACCTCTGGTGGGGGTGTTGACCAGTTGATCCAGGACATTTGAGTTTATAAATTCTAGGAAATGTTGGGCAAAGGAGTTATTACTTGAGTAGTTCTCCCAGTTAATGTTTGGGTAATTGAAATCACCCGATATCAGGGTGTTTGGTAGGACCTATATGTTTCCCAGTGTTTCCAGAAATGTGGAATGGGGGTCCTGGGTCATGGTGGGTGGTCTGTAGCAAGCTACAATTTGAATTGCAGTTCTGCTCCTTGTTAGCTGCAGGTGGATGATCTCTGAAGCATCGTGCTGTGCCACTAATCTGGAGGTGTGGGTATCCTTGATGAATATGGGTATGTCCGCAACTTTTGTATTTCGGTCCATCTTTTGTGCCCAAAATGTATGGTATGAGTTGCAGCCTGGTAGTGCTGGGGTGCTCTCTGGAGCCTTAAACCAGGTTTCTGTTACTGCACATATATCAATTTTCTCCATATTGAGGAGTGCCTCAAGTATGTGCTTTTTGAGGTTTAGACTTCTGGCATTGAGTTAGTTGTTTTTTGTATTTGCATGCTATGTCTATTAATGATAATAATTTAATAATGTTATCTTGCACTTTTCTAGAAAGGAAAAGTGTGTTGGGCTGACAGCTGGCTAGGGTGACGGACATTATGATGGTGGGCAAACATAAAGGAGATGGTGAGTGAGGACATCCCAACCCAGATAGCCTCACTTATTTCCCTGCCCTGATTGTCCTGGGTGAGGGCCATCTTGATAATGAGGGAGACCAAGGCCTCGGGTGACTTGGTGGTCAGAGCCAATCAGGACAGCAAGTCTTGCCCCCCCCCCCCCCTGGAAGCTGGAAGAGCCAGTTATATAGGCCCTACTACACTCTATTGTCCTGTTCCTAGGTTGGCTGCAGTTGAGTGTCCCAGTTTCCATTGGACCTGCAGAAAAAAGAAAAAAAAAGAACAAAACAGAAAAAAAAAAAAGAAAACAAAAATGAAAAAAAAGGGAAATCATGACAAAAACAGAGAAAAGGAGACAGCAAAATGACTCATAAGTGTTTAATAGTGAATTTATTTCATAGGGAAAAATGAAAGCTGTGATATTTTTATTAAAGAATCTTAAACTGACAGTAGTGAAATATATGACTGCAGTTAATTACTTCATTAGTTTGGTTTCAAGTCTATTAGCACTTCAAGATTATTAATCTTTGTAATATTGCTTTTCCTACAGTCTGATTGAATAATATTATGAATTTCTGGAAATAAATTGCATAACCTTCAATACATCTGTATTTCTGATCACTTCTTACTGAAGGTATGAACATGTTGCGATGCATAATTAAATAACTCTTCCATTTACTTTATTATATTGATACATTTTTATGCATTGTTTTTTATGATAAACCATGCTTATGAGGTTGGGGGCCAGCCATGTTTGCCTCATCAGGTACTGTGCGTAGTTGGCAGCCACTCATTAGAGGATGTACTATGACAGTAAAAAAAAAGAAAGAGTTAGTGAGATTGGCTGAGTTTTCTCTGTACAGTGTGCTTCAAGTAAGTGTAGCTTTAATTCTTTCACCTGTTTGTAGAGGCTTTCCTTTATTTCAAAAACATTTTTATTTTGTTTTCATTATAAACATATGCAAATGTACATATAACAAATACAATAAAACAATAACAAAACTATTTGCATTCATCCAAGACGATCATTTTATCCATGAGAAGTTATCAGTATTTGTTCAAAAGGTTTTCCAATTTTTGCCATGCTATTTTTTATGAGTAATGTTATGAGTTCTATAACAAATGGTTTGCAGTTCTTTTTTTACAAACAACTTTTGCTAAATTAATAAAATCTTTAAACATCAGATCTTGTTTACTTTTCCAGTTCAAAGTAATAACTTTTCTGGCAATTGCAAGAATTGACCAGAATACTTGAATCAGAGATTTAAGTATTACATTAGGTATAGGAACATTGAATAGGATTAGTGAGTTAGAAATATGACAGTTATCAGACCATAAAGCATTTACAAAATATCTAAAGTCTTTCCAGTATTGAAAATTTCTACATTCAATGAACATGTGAACCCAGTTGGCCTCTAGTAATTCATCACATTTCCAACATTTACTTTCACTGTTTTTGAGTATAAGATTTATTTTATGTTGAGTACAGAAACTCCTGTTCATAAATGTCCATGTATACAATCTCCAATATAATGAAGAAGAGGTACTATACATAGAATTCAATAATATTTTTTGGATTAATCAGATATTTGTTCTCCATTAATGTTTACATAGTAATTCCAAATAAATGAGTCAAACTTTAGGTGTCTTCTCTTAGTATCTTATAGATAGGTGAGATACCTAATTTTTGATTATCTGTCTTTTCAAGACACCTAATAAAAAGCTGAATCAAACTAGGTATAGATTCAGTCTCTACGTTGATTGATGCTCTTATTTTGTTTTCTATAAACTGCCATAATGAGTGCATAAACAACCAACTGTCTTGACTATTATTAAAACTACATAAATGAGAGTTTAGTGGTTTAATACTCTTATCTTCAATAAACTGATGCCAGAATATCAAGTTAGTTTTCTTTACTTTTTGCATTGCATTGATGTTGAAAGAATCTAGGCAATCAGGGGAATATGCTATATGTAAGATACGAAATAGAAATTGTTTAGTGTTGTAATTATAATCAATTATATTTTAAAGTTATTAAGTATTTGATTAATGCCATAAGAAAAATGATCAAACGTCTTATTAAATAAACAAAATTCATGTAAAAGCCAATGAACTCTACTTATTCCATATTGTTCCTTAAATTGATTTTCTATAGTTCTGACATCAGTTATATGAATCTTGTGCATTGTTTTCCAGACAGATATATACGTAGGTGTGATCCAATGTAATATTATATTATTTATAACTGATTTGGAATAAAGATTTAAGCTAGGGAATGCTATCCCATTACTGTTCCAAGCTCTAATGTGCCATTAATATGCAATCCTAGGTTTTAAGGGGAACCATAAAAATTTAAGTAGCATGGAATCTAATTTTTTAAGTAAGTTTTTTGGGAGGAGGTACTATCAATGACTGTATATCAAACAAAAAATTAGGTAAAATTATAATTTTAATTAAAGAAAGCCTATCCTCCATTGTGAAGAACATTTTATTCCATCTTTTGATTAGTTCACTAATGGTGGTTATTAAATTATTGTAGTTTAGTTTAACAGACTCTTTCTATGTACTCTTTATACTGACACCCAAATATTCTAATACATCATTCTCCCAATTAAACAGGCTATTCTCTCTTAGTTTTTTGTTGATCTTTTTGTTAATTAGTAATGCTTTGGATTTATTATGATTAAATTTAAGCCCTGAAATTCTTTCAAACTTGCTTAAGGTATTTATAACATCATGCAAAGAACCATCAATATCACCCAATGTTAACAACATATTATCAGCAAATAATTGTATCTTAGGACAATAGTCCTTATTAATTTGAAAGCTTTTTATATTTTGCTTCTTTCTGATATATGTAGCAAAAGGTTCAATTTCAAGAGCAAACAATAATGGTGACAAAGGACAACCTTGTCTAGTTCCTTTGAGGATTTCAGTTGTGAGGATAGACATGATCCAATTTTCACATAAGCTTGTGCCCCACTATAAATTTTCATTAATAAGTTGACAAAATCTGAGGAGAATTCAAAACCCATCAGAATTCCTTGTAGATAAGACCAACTAATAGAATCAAAAGCCTTTTCTATGTCTAGGCTGATAATAGTTCATAGGTTCATAGGTAGGTACTAGGCTATCTGCCCAAAGGCATTTATAAGCCTAGCCGGAATGTGTTGGCTTTTGCTGCCCCCTGAGATTAGTTCCCTGTGCCTCTGTCCAGCAGAGCCACTGAAGGGATCCCCAGGGTAAACTTTATGTTTCCCATCCACTCGTAAAGGTTTCTCTTGAAAAGTGTTAGTGAGGAGCTCTGCTTAATGTAGATTGGAATCTTGTTCCAGAGCATGGAAAGTCTCTGGGACAGCACGTCCTATTTATTGTTGTGGTGAGGTTTAGATTCCTAAAGCGTGTGGCTCGAGGGGATAAGGTTTTCTTTAGGTGGCGCATGTCCATCAGTTCTGGGTTGGACATGGCCTTGTATGTCAGGCAGAGATCACCTCTGAGCAGACGGTATGCAACCGAGTACAGCTGAAGTTCTTCAGTCGAGCTGCATAGGGCATCTGTTTGAGGCCAGTGATCCTCTTGGTGAGGTACTTCTGTGGTCTTTCCAGCTGTTGCAGGTGTCTTGTAAGGTACATCCCAAATGGGGCATTGTACTCTATGATGGGTCTGATGAGTGATGCGTAGAGGGGCACAATGACCTCTTTTGATCTGGATGCAAACCCTTTTGTGATTAGGTGGGCCACATCGAAGGATTTTCTAACCACTTTGGCAATGTGATTATCAAAAGGGAGATTACTATCTACTTGAGTCCCCAGATCCCTTATTACGTCTTCTGTATTTAGGGGCTACCACCTATGTGGTAGTTTGTGGGTACTTTGTTTTTTCCAAAGGGGATGACTATGCACTTTTTGGCATTTAGCTTGAGGCCATGGTTTTGATACCAGGTATCTGTCTCAGTGAGACCCTTTTGGAGGATGTCTGTGTCAGCAGGAGAGTCAATTATAGCCCCTAGTTTGCAGTCGTCTGCAAGCTTGATCAGCCATAGTCCTCCCGTGCTTGCCGAATAGGTGGGGTCCTAGGACTGAGACCTGGGGAACGCCACTTGTAACCGGTTTAGAGTCAGACCTAGCTCCCATAACTCTTACAATGTGGATTCTGTCCTTGAGTCAGTTGGCAACCCATCTCATGACGTAGCAGTTTATGTTCAGGCTGGTGAGCTTGTCTATAACACCAGAATGGAGAATGGTGTTGAAGGCCTTTGTGAGGTCTAGATAGGCTGTGTGGACCACTTTTCCCTCATCTGTAGCCTTGGTAACTGTCTCAAAGAAGTCTACCTGGTTTAGGAGGCATGATCTGCCCTTAACAAAGCCGAACTGGGTAGGGTCCAGTGTTTGGAGGTTCCCAATGTCTCTGTTAATGAGATCCATGATGATATGCTCCATAGCCTTGCAGACCAAGCTAGTCAGGCTTATAGGGCGATAGTTCCCGGGGGTCTGTTGTGGCTCCACCTTTGTGGAGTGGGCTAACTGTTGCTGTGAGCCACTCTATGGGCATGTAGCCTGTGGAGAGGCTGAGTTTGAACAGTATATTTAGGTGAGGGGTCAGTTCATCTTTGAGCTCATACAGGATGCAGCCTGGGACACCGTCCGGTCCCACTGATACTGTGTTTTTGGCTTTGGAGAGGGCTAGTTTAACATGAGTGTCTGTGATTTCATGGGCACTACATTCTTCTGGTATGGTTATGGGCCCTTTTGAGGGTGAGAGGGGGGTGACGTTTGCACTGAACCTGTCTGCCAGGATGTTGGTGATATCGGACAGTTCAGTGTATTTTGTGCCATTCTGCACTAACTATGAGTAGATCTGAGAATTGCTACTTAGATTCTTGGCATAGCTAAAGAATGCCTTGTGGTTATCTTTGGAGTTCTTGGCAATTTTTCTTTCGAAGCTAGCCTTGGATGATTTTATGAGGGATCATAGTTTCTTGCTGATAGTGATCAGGGATGTCTTCTCTTCTTGGGATTTTGCTCTTTTCTGTACTAGTTTCCTCCTTCTATTGTATAGCTTGTTTAAGGCAGGGGTCTACCAGACTGGGTTCCTTTTCTTGGAGGAGTGAGTCTTGGTTTTGCTTGGGATAGCACAATCCATGCATTCTTGTAGGTGCCCACAGAGTGCATTAGTAAAGGATTTTGCAGCTTGGGCAGCGTTATCCTTTAGCATGGAGGATTTGAAACTTTCCACCTCGGTCTTAAGTAATGTAAAGTTTGCTTTTGAAAAGTTTTTCACAATGGTTTCTTTGACCAGGGGTGGGGGCGGAATGTGGATATCCAGAGTGATTAGTTTATGGTCAGATCTAACCAACATGGGGTTGACCTTCGGTGTGAAACACTTGTCGCCCATGTTGGTGATGACCAGGTCCAGTATGTTGTCACCTCTGGTGGGGGTGTTGACCAGTTGATCCAGGGCATTTGAGTTTATAAATTCTAGGAAATGTTGGGCAAGGGAGTTAATACTTGAGTAGTTCTCCCAGTTAATGTTTGGGTAATTGAAATCACCCGATATCAGGGTGTTTGGTAGGACCTTTATGTTTCCCAGTGTTTCTAGAAATGTGGAATCGGGGTCCTGGGACATGGTGGGCGGTCTGTAGCAAGCTACAATTTGAATTGTAGTTCTGCCCATTGTTAGCTGCACGTGGATGATCTCTGAAGCATTGTGCTGTGCCACTAACCTGGAGGTGTGGGTATCCTTGATGAATATGGATACATCCGCACCTTTTGTATTTCGGTCCATGTTTTTTGGCCAAAATGTATGGTATGAGTTGCAGCCTGGTAGTGCTGGGGTGCTCTCTGGAGCCTTAAACCAGGTTTCTGTTACTGCACATATATCAATTTTCTCCATACTGAGGAGTGCCTCGAGTGTGTGCTTTTTGAGGTTTAGACTTCTGGCATTGAATTAGTTGTTTTTTTGTATTTGCATGCTATGTCTATTAATGATAATAATTTAATAATGTTATCTTGCACTTTTCTATAAAGAATGAACCCTGTCTGGTCATGATTTATTAGATTATATTCTCTTTATCCTATTAGCTAATATTGTCATGAAAATGTTATAATCAGTGTTTAGTAATGAAATTGGCCTATATGAATCACAAGATTTGAGGTCCTTACCTTGTTTTAATATGGGGGAGATAATTGAATATTTCCATGATGGGGGTGTTATACATTTTTCCTTAACCATAGTAAAGGCACTCATCATTTTCTTTGTTATATATTCAGGAAAAATCTTATATAGTTCAGGAATTATTCCATCCAGTCCTGGAGCTTTATTATCTTTTAAATTTTTTATGTGCTCTTTCACTTCTGTTAGTGTTATTTGTTTATTTAATATGTTATTTTGTTGCATTGACACCTTAGTAGTTATATTTTCTTGAATAAAAGTATGTATTACATTATCTGTCTCCAAAGGTGGTGTGTTATTATTTATATATTTATAGTAGTTTTTGAACACTTCTAATATGTCCATTAAGTTAGATGTACTCTTAACTGAACCATAACTTTTATATTTAATCTCATTAATAAGATTTTGATCGTTTATTTTTTGGATCTTACAGCTATTTTATGTAGATATTTGGGATTTAAAGCATAAGACTGTAATTTCAATTTTTCCAGGTTTATGACTACTTTATGATTCAGAACTTCTAAGAATTTTTGATTTAGCTTAGTAATTTCGTTATGTTCTACTTTATTTGGTTTTGTGTCCAGTTTTATCTTGTTTATATTTTTTGCAAGTATAAAAGTTCTTTGTCCCAGTCTCTCCTTTTTTAAGGTACCAAGATTTTATTCTACCATATATATAAACTTTAAATGTGTCCCATAGTATAGTAATAGTCACTTCACCATTATCATTTGTTTCCATAAACATGTCTATTTCTTTCATTATCCATTCCCTAAAGTCATTTAACTTAGTTATGTAAGCAGGAATTCTCTATAGAAATCTTTACTCATCTGTATGTAATGTAAAGTTTATAACATTACGGTCCGAAAGTGGACAAATACATCACTTATTTTAGTGTATATATTATTTGATACAAAGACGTTATCAATGTTTGTTTGTGTACCAAACCGATATGAGTAGTGAGTACAGAATAAGGAATAATGTTCTCTTAGAGCATGTATATCTTTAAGGTTCATCTGGTCTGTAAAGTTATTTAACTTCTTGGCTTGAGATGTTAGTTTTATTTTACCATTTTTAGAAGTATCATTGCTTGATAACAGGCAGTTGAAATCACCTGTTACTATAATTTCTCCTTTTGCATTTAAAGTAATCAGGTCCAGATATTTGTCAACATATTTAGTTCTCAGTCCTGGTATCCAGTATGTATTAATCAAAGTATAATACTTCCTATTGATTTCCAAAATAACCATGCTTAGCATTCCATCTTTATCTGAAATTGTATCTATAATTCTTGGCATAGTATAAGTATTTTTCCATAGAATAAGAGTGCCCCTTCTCTTAGTCTTAAAACATGAATCACCCAGAATGGTATAGCCATTAAATGAGTATTTTTGTAGATCTTTTTTTAATAGATGTGTTTCCTGTAAAAAGGTGATTTGGGCTTTATGCATTTTGATATATTTAAGCAAACCAACTCTTTTAACATTACTGTTCAAACCATTAATATTTAATGCTAAACATTTGTAAGCCATTGACTATAATGTGTATGTTATTACTAACTGAAAGACCTTTCTTCCGTGTTGAGTTGAAATCTATTGAAAACGTACTTATCATGGATGCATAACGTGTATTAAGCACTATTTTCAAAAACTATTTACAAACACATACATGAAACATAAAGTTTCTGGTTTAGTTAAAAACTTAAATAAATCATCCATCCACCACCTCTCCAATACCAAATGACACAAATTATCCATCTCTGCTTAGAACATAGTATAAAAACAAAAAAGAAAAGCATTATGAAAGCAACTAAAGAAATCTAAATCCATGAAATATACATTAGAATAAGAGTGCCCAATATATCTGAAACTATATGAATATGTCACATATGATAATAGAACCTTTAATACATAGATATGCCAGTAATGCACAGTAGTATACACATTAGAAGCTGAAGGTTAAGAAGATTGTCATTATTTCCAAGACTTTTCAAGAAACATCAGATAATTTAACGATTTGCCAGTCATCTATCTAACATTTTTAATGTAAGGATCTGTTGAATGTATATATATATATATATATATATATATATATATATATATATATATATATAAAGCACTTATTACAACATAACTATTATATTTTGCAATTATACACATATTACTCATGTATTAACAATGTGTATGTTGGCATCTTTCATCAGGAAGGGGGAGAGAGAAAAGGGGGGCCTCACAACCCTCTGCTTAGTTACTAAAGGTTTAGTTATATAGTTATATATAGTTTAGTTATATAACATAAGTCTGATGTTAATATGCATAATGAGTTTTCTAATGCAGCTCAAAGTTCACTTGATATCATTTAGTTACTAATAGAGTCATTGAATCTGCAGAATGTATGCATCTATAAGAGAACATAGGCATTTTCGAAGGAGTCAAACACTTTTATCAAAACTAATTATTTACCATTTAAAGTATCTAGTGAAGGATAACAGAATTTCAAGAGAAATTAATTCTAAGTACAACCATTTAACAAGTTCAAAAGGTCAAATTATGTCATCACTGTTGTTTCCTCAAGCTGCAGCTTCATAAACTTGTTAAAGAAGTATCTAAATAGGCTCATGCACAACAGAAGTTGTCACTAGTGAAGAAAAAAGTATTTTTGGTGGAAAATTCAGATCTTGAAGCTTTTAGAGTTTACAGAAGACAAAAAACACTCAAGTTGCCTTGTCAGTGCATGTCATGAATCTCCACAATGAGAACAGTCACACAGACAACCAGTCTCCTCACAAAACATCAACATCATGAAAAAATTAACCCTTTCATATAAAAACAGCTATTTAGAAGTAACAACAGCTGCCTCAAATCAGAAATCATATTATAACATTTCAATCATTTACCCACCAGTTAACCAGGCCAGAGAGAGAAAATAAAAATAATAAAAAAAAGGGAACCTAGTATGTATATATATATATATATATATATATATATATATATATATATTTACATATACATATATATATATGTATATATATATATATATATATATATATATATATATATGTATATATATATATATATATATATATATATATATATATATACATATACATATATATATATATATATATATATATATATATATATGTATATATATATATATATATATATATATATATATATATATATATTATATATTATATATAATATATATATATATATATAAATTTATATTTAGCTATCTATAAAACACCATTAATGTGCTGTATTAATGTTTAAATGTATGTAAACAAAGAGTCTAAAACATCTAGTTAGAAACACTAATCAAAAACATTGTGTTACCCCACCACTGACTCACTAGAAAACAATGCACTTTGGTATTAAGTCAAATTATGCTATTACTGAAGAATTAGAACATATACATCATCTGTAGTTATTTAAAAGGGAAAAGTATGTAAAATACTTATAATGGGGAAAAGAGAAAAAAGGAACATTGGTAACAAAAAGGCATAGGAAGGAAGAAGAGAGAGAGAGAATGTTATTTAAATACTTAGTACTACATGTAATTAGAATAAGTAGATATAGAAAGGAAAATAGAAAGTTAATAATAAAAATGATTCACATTACCTTACAGCATAGAGACTTTCCAGAATCAAATATATTATGATTCATAAAACAAAGCATTTAAAATTAGATGGAAATTATTCATTTGTCCTTTAGTTTCTTAGATTTGTTTGCTCCATCCTTCACAGACCATCTATTTTTTGTTGCATGTCTCTTCCAACTCTGGGATGACCATTCAATTTCTTCTATGTCTGACAGTATTTTCTTCTTTAGGATAAATTCTATTGCTTCTTATAGGGAATCAAAGATCTTCACTCCTTCTGGCAAGGTGATTTTTATTCTTGCAGGAAAAGGAATTTGAGCTTTAATATTGGCTTTTTTCAAGGACTTAATTAGAGGAACACACTCCTTTCTTCTGGATATGACTGTAGAGGTATAATCATTGTCAAAATAAATAACTTTTTCACCCATCTTGATAGGGGAATTAGTCCAAGCTGATTTCAGCACTAAATCCTTGTCTTGCGAGGAAATAAATCTAACTATTATAAACCTGGGGTTAGATGAACTCAGAGATGAAGCTGGATTTGCCAGGGACTGATGAGCCCTCTCAAATTCCAAAAGAGTGGGATTTAGGCATGTTTAGTGCTGATGAAAACCACTTATTGAGGAACTGAATCATGTTAGCAGCCTCTTCTTTCTCAGGAATTACATATATTCTTATGCTATTCCTCCTTGATCTACTTTCAAGTTCTTCCAGTTTCTCAATCAGCCTGTTGTTTTGTTTCAGAAGAAATTCATTGTGATGTTCATTTTCTGTCACTCAAGTATCTAGGTCAGTTATTGTTTCCTCTAAGGCAAGACTCTGTTCAGATTGTTTTTTTACTATTCCATTTAGAAGTTCCAGTTGTTTACTGCATTCTTGTTCGATAATATCCATTTTGTTTTCGAATCTGTCCATTTTTAGTGACAGTTCTTGGATGTTTGTTATTATAAGATGTAGTCCTTTCTTCACTGAACTGTCTTGGTGTTGGTTCTTTGAGTTGCTCATCTTGAGATCTCCAGTAGAATATTTCTTGACAGGAATAATTAAAAAATTCTCTTGACTATGTATTCATTTTTAAAAAATGATAGAGTCTATGTTAATCTAACTTTTAGTATACTTTTAGTTAGATTTTTCTAAAAATTAAAGTATATTTCCTGTTAGTATATTAAAATCTAAGCAGAGCTATGGATTTCTGCTGCTATCAGACTGGCATTTTGGCCACGCCCACCTTGTAGAAGCTTTCCCATCATTTGTTTGCTTAGAGTAAGTGCATAGCTATGAAGTTTCTGGTGTATAACCACCACCTTTTTTTTTTCATTCATAATGCATGTATTATTAACTGAAATGTAACTCTGTAAATATAATCCAGATTCTAAAGCAAAGGACATTTTAAAATAGGTATTTATTTTAATTTACATTTTAGTTACCAGGGTGTAGCCCTGATCACAGCATGGACGATTGCAGGCTCAGCTCAAGTCACATTCAAGACAGAAATAAAATATAAGAATTACAACCAACACTGGAACACAAAGGTAGTACAAACTAGTTACAAAAAGGGAGAGATACTCTGTGTGAACTTTACACCATGTTGAGGTATACATTTTTACAAGTAGAAAAATGAAATTAGAGCAGTAGCAACAAAAGAGTGATAAGTAAGTTTTCTTAGTCAGCTGGAAGATAGCCATCCTGCAAGAACTAATGTTACATATGCCTACAGAAAACTGAAGGAATACTTCACAGCTGAAAGGAAATTGTTAGAGTCACTACTGAATTTCTGTTGCAGTTTAATTTCTTCAAGACTTTCGGGTTTCTAATACCATGACTGAAACAGACCTCATTCCTAAGTTAGGGTATAATTGGACTTCATGAAATAAGCATTACTCCAGCCTTTGATGTTAGCCAAGAGTGCTGTTCTCAGTACCTGCAATGTGCCCAGGATTGCCTCCTCTTGTAATTCATATGGGGTTACATGTATTGGTATCTTATGTAAGTATAACCATAAATTCTTTTTTTATTAGACCCATTGTTCCTACTGCTGTTGGAATGGTTGGGGTATCTTTCTTCCACATTGCTCTCATTTCTGCGTGGAAATCCTCATATTTTATGGCTTTCTATCTCACTGTATGTAAGGCACTGTAATTAATATATATAGAAATTTCAATGATCATGCAACTTTTGTCTTTTTTTCATGAACTACTATATATCTGGTTTTCTCACACCTGTTTTTTGAACTGTTGGTAATGGGTGATCCCATGTGATATAAACTTCATCACTGTCTGTAATACTTTGTGGTTCATGTTTCCAATGTTTCTCAGTTACTTCTATATTGTAGTGTTCATAGGTGTATACCAGGCTAATGACCATTAGGGCCCTAATAAGCCTAGCCATGCAACCTAAATGTGAATGTAAATATTTAGTATATATGGGGGGTGATGTACTGACTGCCTCTATCCGTCAGAGACATAGGCACCAGACCAGGGGTAAATTTCTGATTACCCATCCATTGGTCTAAGTTGTGCTTAAATATGGCTAGGAAGGAACCCTGCTTCACCTGGATGGAGAGCCTGTTCCAGAGATTGGGAATTCTCTGAGAAACATATCAGTCTCTCCAACATGTCCTATTTATGCAGCAAGCAAAATGTAGGTCTTTTAATCTAGCAGTTCTGATGCTGTTTGTTTGGCAGATGTGCAAAAGGTTCATCAAAACAGGATCCAACGTGCCAGGCAAAGATCACTTGGAAGTCTGTATGATACTGAGAAAAGAGAAAGGGCTTTGAGGTGATCAGAGCAGGACATTATATTTACTCCCTGTATTCTTTTTGCAATGAGCCTTTGTGAACATTCCAGTTGTTATATGTGTCTCCTCAGGGAATTATACTCTATGATGGGTCTAATGATGGCTGACTACAGTGGTATGATGACCTCTATGGACCTAGAATCCATGCTCTTATTTTTAAGCTGAGCAACATCGAAGGATTTTCTTACTACCTATGACACATCTTGATTAAAGGTTAGGTTACTATTTACATGAGTTCCCAGATCTCTGAGTAGTGAATCAACTTTTAGGGATGCTTTATTGATGATGTAGTTACCTGGGGCAGCCGACCTCCCAAAAGGTATTATAACGCATTTCTTGATACTGAGTTTTGATACATGGCTTTAGCATCGTGCAGTTGCCTGTGTTAGACCTTCCTGAAGGATGTTTTAATCTGGCGGGGATTCAATGGCTGCTCCCAGTTTACAATCATTTATGAACTTTGTTAGCCAGAGGCATTTGACATTGGTTTTGACATCTGAGAAGTTGTCTCTCTGAATCTAACCTCTTGTGTCCTATCTGTGAGCCAGCTAGCTATCCAGAGTGTTATAAAAGGGTTTATACCAAGTTTTGTAAATTTGTTGACAATCCCTGACTGAAATATTGTATCAAATGCTTTAACCAGAGCTAGGTAAACAGTATGCACTATTTTCTCCTCATCTATTGCCTTAGTGACCTTTTCAAAGAAATCCACCAGGTTCAGTAAGTATGACCTTCCTTTGACAATGTCAAACTGGGATGTATCTATTGTCTGGAGGTCTCTTATGGCCTTGTTGATAATTCCAAGATTATTCTTTCCATGGCTTTGCAAATAAAACTAATCAGACTAATGGGTCTTCAGGATCTGTTGAAGGTCATCCCTTATGAAAGCAGATGTTGTCACAGTTCTCCATTCTCATGGCATAAAGCCTGTTTAAAGATTGTAGTTAAATAGTGACTCCAGAGGTCCTTCTAAATTCAAAAGGCATCCTGAAATGTAATTGAGACCCATGGAGGCTGTGTTCTTGGCTGTAGTGAGTGCAGCCAGTACATGCTCCCTAGTTATAGTTGAAGGTGTTATGTTTGAGGATATTTCTTGGGGAGTTGTTGGGGGCAAGAGGGGGGTAAAGCTGGAATTGAAGTTATCTGCTACAGGTTCACTATATTGCCAGGATCTGTGAATGTGCCACCACTAACCACCAGTTCAGCACCTAGCTGTGTGGTGCCGTTGAGGTTTCTGACCTAGCTGTAGAAGGCCTTATGGATGTCTTTCACCTGCGAGGCTCTCTTAACCTCAAAGTTTACTTTTTTTGCCTAATTAGCCCACTTAGGTGCCCATTGAGTTTGATGAGAGAGTTTTTATCTTAATGGGAATTACTCTTCCTGATTTTTGCCATATTTGTTTCCTTTAGTTGTATATCCTGTTTAATTTGGGATGCCACCATGGTTGTTTGGTTCT
This sequence comes from Protopterus annectens, assembly GCF_019279795.1. Taxonomy (NCBI): domain Eukaryota; kingdom Metazoa; phylum Chordata; order Ceratodontiformes; family Protopteridae; genus Protopterus; species Protopterus annectens. The sequence continues at coordinate 515,311,970 of NC_056725.1, forward strand.
GGGACTAGTTCTGAACTTAGCTCTGGTAGGTACAGTAAGCTCTATTTAGTCACTGACAAAGATGTACAGAGTTTGAAAGTAGATAGCTTTATAGTCAGACCTTACCAAGGAGGACAAGGCACTGAGGGGAGTGCAGTGTTTTCCATAATTGTGAGTACAAGGTATGCTATGTTGAAGTCTGTAGTGGACATAGTCACTATTTGGTCAAGGGTGGCTGTATTTATGAAGTCCAATCTCTGTGCCCGTAGATTTGAGGCTGTGTAGGATTCCTGATCTCTGAAGGGGTAATTAAAGTCTCCCATGAGGATATTAGGTTTGATGGTAAGTGTCTCCAGTGGGTCCAACTATGCACTGTGATGTTCTTGTGACATGGAGGGTGACCTATTGGTGGCTAGGACATGGTCCAGAATTTTCTTTATGGAGATCTGCATATGGAGGAACTCCTGCTCATCATCCTACTTGACCACCCTAGAGGTATGCTTGTTACTGATGTATATCAAGACACCTCCACCTTTAGCCCTTGTCTGTACAGCTACTGGTCTAAAAGTTTGGAAGACACTGAAACCTTGCACTGCCGGGATACTCTCTGCTGCTTTAAACCATGTCTTAGTAACTGCACAGATATTTTTGAGTGTGAGATGGGGGTGTAGTTTTTTTTTTTTTTTTTTTTTTTTTTAGGTTTCTGGCATTAAGCAGTAACACCATGAGGTTCAACTGAGTTGATTTTGCTATGTCAGTAGGTTTGTCAATCTGGCATTGCCTAAAAAAGGCACTATGGGGGTAGATAAAATTTTAGCCAATATTCAAAAGCCTAGATGGGGCTGGTGCAGACCATTCTTGGCAAAGCAACTTGTCAGTTAACCATATCCCACCAAGCTTGCAAATATTGGATCTCCTTAGAATGATACCAGAAAGAAAGCCAATTGTTGAAATCAGTCATTTTTGGCTCAAATTGTGGTATTATCCTCAGTGATGATAATATGCTGCTCAGCGTTAAGCTCATACTAGCCTGAAACACATAATCTGACAGCTCCATATCGTCTCTCGTCATATAGTTCAGGGAAGTATGTCTCAGGTCATTTATACTTACATCAACTATGATGGAATCATACTGCTACCTGTGGTGTAATGACTTGAGTCCATGTGTGACTTAGCAGTCCTGGCACATGATAAGCAACTAACCATTATCTTCTCCTGTGCATGGTTAGAAGGTCATCAGAATGTCTTAAAAAGGAGTCCCCTCTGATGAGAGTCCTGGGAAGTGTGTTTGCTTGCCTTAATGGCTTGGAGTTTTAGCTCTATTGAGAGTGACTGTGTGGTGTTGAGTGTTACTTTTTCTGAGTGCCCTTGGACATGCTGAGGTATAGTTTTGTCAACAGGTGGTCTAGGTGATTTTTGTTGTTTAGAAAGATTGCCTTTAAGTTCCTCAGCATGCATTAGTGTGTGTGTGTGTGTGTGTGTGTGTGTGTGTGTGTGTGTGTGTGTGTGTGTGTGTGTGTGTGTGTGTGTGTGTGTGTGTGTGTGTGTGTGTGTGTGTGTGTGTGTGTGTGTGTGTGTGTGTGTGTGTGTGTGTTGTGTGTGTGGTTTTGACAACCTGATGTTTGCTTGCATGTGAGAGTTTAGCTTCCAGTGTCATTGTGTAAGTACACCTCTCGCATACTGTGTCTGCTTCTTTAAAGATTAAGTGGTTGTTCATAAACATGAGAAAATTGCTACATTGTCTCAAGATGCCCACATCACCAAGCTGGTACAGAGAAGTTAGACAATTGCATGTCCATGCTGTCCAGTCCTTTGTTAGGTGGGCTGCAAAGGGGTGCTGTATTGGGGTTAGAAGACTACCAATTGTGGTTTGATGGTGCAAACTAATAAGAGTGCTTTACTGGGGCAGATTATGCTAAACAGTACTAAATTCTACCAACTTTAAGATTTATACAGTATTGAAGTCTACTAAATCTATAGGTATTTTCGCTCTTCACCTAAACTTGCAGCTCTAAGCTTGTCAGCACACAAGGTATTTGCTCTATATTGCTCTTTATAGAGTACAGTTTTATGGTCCATTTTATAGGGAAATTTTTCTTTTTAGGTACTTGCTGCTATACAGGGCGCTGCTAACTGTTGGTGCATGATGAGCACCTCTATGCAACTGTGACAAACGTATAGCTGCACAATAAAAACAGAAATCTAACTAATGAACCCTCTGGCCCTTTTGTGTGCTGCTAAACTCACACAGATCAAGCAAACACCTCCTCCTACAATATGAATAAACTCAGTCCTCCTAATATAAAAGCACAATAGAAGAGACCCACAAGTGTAATGCTACCACAACCAATTAAACAACTAGTTGGAAATCCCTTGCTGATGGTGATTTCAATACAGTCTTACAGCAGTAACAGTGAGAGGACACAGCCTTATAAAACCAGCAAACAGGAAAAGGATAGAAGGTTTGGAAAAAACTCAAGAAAGAAGCAGGATAATTAGAAAAGGATCCAATAAAATAAAACTAACATTGGAGCTCTTTCAGAAACTTTAACTTAATGTCTCCATGGAAGATGTTGCAGATACAAAGAACAGGGAAACAGAAGGCACAAGAATGCAACTTTAAGATGGGAAATGATAAGCAAAATATAAAACTGTAAGAGCAAAACTGGAATATCAACACTGTAAAAGCAGAGAAGCGAAAATCTGAGGGCAGAAAAAATACTTTCGCAACTGAAATTCTTCTACACTTAGTATAATGTAGAAACACAATCTTTCCACAACTGCAAATTAAGCTATATGACTAAGGTCCCAGAAAAAAAAAATAAAATATGCAAGCAGATAACTTTTTGGTTAAAACATGGGAAAAGAAGAAAAGTAAAAAGAAATATCACCACACATGTCACTATAAGAGAAACGTACATTTATTTAAGCAGAATTGAAATCATCATCTTGTCTTTTTGATGAAAAGCTTGTTACTCACAGTTCAGGGCTTTCCACACCTCTCCAAGTCTTGCATAAAAGACCCTATGTGGCGGTAGCTCTGTGCTGGATATAATAGGCTAACTAGACAGGGATCCAATCAACTAAAGGGAATATTGGAGGTCTTTCAGAAACTTTAAGGTCTCAGTGGGAGATGGGCAAACACAAAGAACAGGCGAACAAAAGGCACTAGAATGCAACTCTAAGCATTTAAGTGATGAGCAGAATATAAAATAGGAGCAAAAATGGAATTTCAGCAGTGTAAAAGCACTGAAGCACAAATCCTGGAGCATAAAAAAACAATACTCTCACTACTGAAATTCTACTACAGTTTAAGGCACCAGACTAATGTTTATGGAAAAAAATGTAGTAATAAATGACTGTTACTAGGGAACTTACATCCCTCTTATTTAGCATAGTTTGTACAGGTATTAGGACATATTTTTTACAAATTGCATATAGAAAAGTAAATCAGGTCACCGTGAATGAAAACGTATTTTGGAGAAATATCTACATGAAAAAATGTCTCATTTAAATAAAATGGAAATGTGTAGATAATACAACCCTAATTTTGGGCAACCATGCATTTAGATAGGAGGGTGTGCACTTGTCAAGATCAGGGTGGGAAATTTTTGCAGCAGATCTTCTTCTTCTTCTTTCTGCTTTTTCCCGGTCAGGGGTCACCACAGCGGATCACCTGTCCGCTCAAGATTGGCAGTGGAGTTTTACAGTGTTGAGTTGCCAGCCCGGCGCCCAACCTTCCACAGAAGGCACACACATGCATGCACTCACACCTAGGACCAGTTTAGAGTGTCCAATCCACCTACAGCATGTCTTTGGGGTGTGGGAGGAAACCAGAGCATCCGGAGGAAACTCACGTGACCACAGAGAGGACATGCAGACTCCACACAGAAGGCACCCCAGCCGAGGATCAAACCGGAGAACCTCTTGCTGTGAGGTGACAATGCTAACCGCTGCACCACTGCGGCCGCCCACATTTTTGCAGCAGATATTTGGCAATATTTGACAGACACAAGACTATATTTCTCCCAGGTCAAAAATGTAACAGTTGACAGACAGCAACGTTTGATGCATTTCTGATGGTTATTAATGCTAGGAGCACAGGAGCATTTGTATTTAAGTTTTTATACTGGAACATCTGATACATTCCCACAAGACTGATGTTTTCATTGTTTGTGAAACATGGTTAAAGAACAATTACTGGAAACCAGTTCAGTACCAGTTCAGTCAGGGTATTAATGTTTTTACTGTTACAGACATTCTAACAAAAATCAGATGAAGACATTATGATAGGAAATAAAGACTGTTATGAGAACTGTGACTATTACATGTTATAACTGTAACAATAAAGACAACCCTGGAACATATAACAATTGTTGGAGTGTATAAATCACCAAAGTCAAGTGTTGATGACCAAGAGGAATTCATACATTTCTTGCATGAAATACAGGAGGGAAGAATAATAGTAGCTGGAGACTTACATTTACCAGAAATAGACTGGAATAGTATTGATTTAGCAACATTAGTAAGGAAATTATTTACAGTGTATGTTCAGAAAGATCAATTGCTTCAGATTGTAAAAAAAGCTACCAGGGAATGGAACATATTAGACATTGTTTGTGTTCCTAAATAAATTATTGACACTTTATGTCATGTTTTACCACTATTGGCGTGTAGTGATTGTGGGATTATAAAATTTAATTGTTGCTTGATAATTCTCCCAAACTGAAATCTAAATGAATGCATAGAGAGTTAATATCAGATTATATGAAAGCAAAACATTCACTGTGTAAAACTAATTGGAGTGATGCATTCGGTGGGAAAATGCAGGAATATGGTAAGTTTTAAAAGAGAAATTGCTTCAATGCAAACAAATAAAAAAAATTTAACATCAGGCTCTAGACTCACAACATCAGCAAGATACATTTCCGTAAGAACAAGATACTTGATTAAGGTGAGAGTCAAAAATATAAGGAATGGAAAAGAGGTTGAACTATGACTATGAAAACTGAAATAAACAAGCTGGACAGACATTAAACATAGCATAAGACAAGATTAAGAAAAAATGTATGAAAATTTACATAAAAATATTGAGCATAATAGGTAATCATGTTATAGACACATAAGATGTGGAAGAAGTAGACATACACATTGATAAACTGTGTGTAGATTCTAAAATGTATTCTGACACAACAGATTATAGATATATTAACAAAATCTTATGCAGAAAGGGGTGATACATTGTCCTATTAACATCCAGGTAACCTTTGATACTGAAATCAAATTAGATTATATTGAAAAAGAACTATGCAAACTGGACTCAAAACAAAACACAGAGAGGAGCTGGAATTAGTAATAATGACCTGAGAACACTTTGGCATGAACTTACAGAATCATTATATCTGATATTCTGTAGGTTGTATACATATAGGGAGATTCCTCAAGATTGGAGACATGCACTTGTTAAACCTATCTTTAAGGGAAAGGGAGGTAATGTATATGCCATAGCTAAATCTAATTCAATAAATGCCTTGGCTAGACATGTGGCAGCCTTCTTCCGATCATATTTAAATTCCTAGTAGTAGAAAAAAAAAAACAATGGGGGGGGGGGGGGGTCTCTCTCTTTGAAGAAGAAGAGAAAGGAGCATTTACAATTATTAATAAATGCTTCGGTGTCTCCTGGATTACTGTTTGGGAAAGGGAGGTAGGACAAACCCAGAGTCATACAGATCCATAAGTTTACTTTCTTGCTGTGGAAAAATAACGGAGAAGGTTATATTGGCTAAAATCATTTATTTTATTTATTTGACATTTATTAACCAGGTTGGTTTGACTGAGCCAAGTACCCATTTTCGGTGGAGACCTGAGGAGAAAAGCTCATAGATATATATATATATATATATATATATATATATATATATATATATATATATGCACACACACACACACACACACACACACACACACACACACACACACACACACACATAGCTTGGAAATATATACATACATTTGATAGGTATACAATTGCATCATGGCGCATTCATGTAACACAAGGAAACAAGTATTAGTCTAACAACACTAAGACTCATAAATCAATAGAACATTCCAAATTTTGAAAATATACAATGTAAAAAAGGCATAATCAGTGGTTAAAAAAAAGACAAAACTACAGAGTTATAAGTTCTCTCAGTGTACTCCAGAAGCATAATCAGGAAGTCATGTAGAGGCTTTGCATGAACAGGTCCAGGTCTTTTGAAGATGGACTTTTAACTCTCTTTTAAAGTGGTGTTGTTGGGAGATGCTCCTTATACTAAGGGGGAGTGTGTTCCAGGTATGTGCTATTGTGTATCTATAAAGGGACTTTTTTATGTTCTTTTTGGGTTTGCAGACATCAAGAAGATTTTTATCAGATGTACGGAGTGGCCAGATGGGGGTGTAGTAAGATACTAGGTTGGAGAGAGAGACACAGGAAGAGGGATTATAGAAAACAGAATGTGTGATATGTAGTTGAGGAAGTAGTAGTTGATGAGAGAATTCAGGCCAATGAAGCTTATTTAGGGTGAGACAGTGATGTATGTTATGGGGAAGATTAGCTGTAAATCTGGTGATTTTATTGTATGTTTGGGTCAGTTTGGACAGTAGAGTAGATTGGATGTTAGTAAGGATAGAGGCAGCATAAATTAGACTAGGTAGGAGGAGTGACTGGGCCAGGTATAGTCCGGCGGCTTGTGTAAGGAATTTCTGGTTTCTGTACAATACTCCAACTTTCTGGTGAGTTTTCTTTATGCACTGTTGGATGTGCAAGTCAAATTTCAGCTCATTGTCTATGATGCCGCCTAGTAGTTTAGTATGTGGTTCAGATTTAATAATGGTATTGTTGAGTAAGGTGATGACAAAAGGGGGTTTGTGTTGTGCCAGTGTTCTAGGAAAGAAGAGGAGGAGTTTAGTTTTTTTAGGATTTAATACTAACTGGTTATTGTAGAGCCAAGTTTTGACAGATGAGAAGGTATTTTGAGTGAGTGCTAACAGATTAGGAACACTATGGGTGGTGGAGATAAGTGTGGAATTGTCAGCATATTGTAATAGAGTGGAGCCTTTACAGGCAGATTGTAGTTCATTTGTGAAAATGTTGAATAAGAGGGGGCCCAAGATAGATCCTTGAGGGACTCCTCTGTTGACTGGAAGAAAGGGGGGAGGAGACGGTTTGCCAGTGAACAGATTGTTGCCTATTAGAGAGGTACCTGGAAAACCAATTTACTGAGGAGTTGGAGAGGTTGAGTTCTGACAGTTTATTTAGACGTTTAGAGTGGGAAACTGTATCAAAAGCCTTTGAGAGATCAAGGAATAAACAGGAGATTAGCATGTTGTTGTCATGGGCCTCAGCTACTGGCTGGGTGAAAGAAAATAATGCAGTGGATGTACTGTGGTCCAGCAGGTGTTTGATTAACTGGATATGTATGCATTTCTCAAGAATTTTAAATTTAATGGTAGTCCAGAATTTTTTTGGATTATTTTGTGGGTTTGACTGGATGGAATGGAAGAAGTTGTTTTCATTGTTGACTAGTTTTTTTGTCAGGTTTCTGAGGTCTTTATACTTGTTATTTATTTTTCACCCAAGCTTTCCAGACACTATCTCTTTTATGCATAATGGAGTGGGAATGTTTAGTAAGCCAGGGGGCAAAGGTGGATTTTATTCTGATTTTTCTGGTGGGTGCTAGTGAATCTAGTATGTCTAGGAAGATCTGATTGAATGATTTAACAACCTCATTTAGAGGGAGTTGAAGGAAGGATCAAGTTACACTAGACAATTTAGAGTTGAGCATATCTGGACAAAGGTTAGTAAGTTTAGGACAGTCCCTATGTAAATAGTTTTTGGGTGGTTGGTGGGAGTATCTTTGGGTACAGGTAGGGAGATGGTCAGTTAGTTTGAACGTGTACCAGGTTATGGTAAAGGTTGGGATATTAGGTGAGAATCCAGTCCAGAGTAGGGCCAGTACTGGACTTTTTGTTAAAGTGTATAGGGGAGGTAATGAGTTGGTGGAAGATGTGAAGGTTGATGCTGAGGTTAGAGGATGTAGTTGTTAGTTTAGCCCAGTCTATATGTATGTCACCAAGAATTATGGTTTTGTATGTTATATGTACAGTTACCCATCAGAGTATGTTCTCAAGGCTAGGACTATTGTTCCCAGGGGAGATACAGATAGAGGCTATGGCAAATTTTTTGTGAGAGTTAAGGTGACAGTTCAATATGAGAAACTCAGCAGGCTCAAAGCTAGGTATAGGAATGGGAAGTGGGGAGATATTCAGTTGGTCAGAATAGAGTGTGGCAATGCCTCCACCTTTCTCTTTGCAATTCTGTCAGTGAGAAATATATTATAGCCTGAGGATAGGACTTTGGTGTTTAAGATATGTGATTTTAGCCAGGTTTCTGACAGGGTTAAGATATGGGGGGGGAGGTGTTAGCAATCCAGGAGTGCCGTTCTGTGGTCTTATTAACAAGGCTTAGAATATTTAAAGAGAAGATATTGAAAGATTTAGGAGAGGGAGAGGGGGTGTGGGATAAGGAGTTGGGGAGAGAACTGTGAGGTAAGAGGTTGTGAGTGAAGGTAGTAGGTGGCCCTGGGTTAAGATGGATGTCACTATCCAGGAGAAGTGTATCTATGAAAAAAATAAGATATGTGAGTAAGTCCATAGAAGAGGATGTTCTACGCTTTGGTGCAGTGTAGGGTAAGGTGTTTGTAAATATTTTAATCTTGTAGAGATGTGAAGGTGAGAAATTAAAGAGATGGAGAAATTAGATGTGATTGGATGGTGGTGCTGTCAATGTGAGTAATGGTGAGAGTGGGTGATGGTTTGTTGTAGGACAGTGAAATGTGATAAGTGGCAGATAGGGAGAGGAGGAATAGAAGATAAAGCATGATGAAGGATGAGAGATGAGTCAGGTAAAAGGAAGTTTATATTTAAAAGTGTGTATAAAGTAAGTATGAATGGGGGAAGTGAGGCAAAAGATTGAAAATGGAGGCAATTATTGAAAGTAGGATACTAGAGGGAATGAAGAGATATATGTAGTGAGACTAGGAGGGAGGAGGGTTAGGGTAAGAGAAGGGGAGCAGTGATATTTATTATTTGTGGAGAAAGTAGATTGGTTGACATAATCGGAAGAGGTGTAATTTGTATAAAGGTTTGGAAGGTGGTGTGGGTGGGCATGGGGTAGGGTAGGGTAGGGAAGCAGAGTGAGCCCAAGCATTGTGAGGGCAAATGGAGTGGGTTGAGCAGACTTCTAGAAACATCAGGATTTACCAAGAAAGCAATCACTAAGTGCTAACTTTTGTATTTTTGTAGTAAAAACAAGAGACAGATATCTTGAGGTGAGGAACTTATGGGGAGGGATAGTTAAAGATGCACATCCATATAGTATGCCAAAGTGGCAGAGTTATTAAAGAAGGCAGAGCTGGAAAGGTCAAGTAGAAATCTTATAAGAAAATAAGCATGAATAAACTGGAAAGAGTGCAGCTGAAATATACCAAGGGCATCCATGGATGTGAAAAATTAAGTTATTATGAAACGCTAAAATATCTGAACTTGTACAGTATCTCATATAGATATTTAAGAGGAGACCTTATTTGGGGTATATAGAACATTTAGAGATAACTAAAGCTGGGAATGTTTGGGGTTATCACAAAATAGCAGAGAATCATCAGATAACCTATGTAGAAGATTGTATAGGAGTAAGATGTGTACTGACTGATTCTTCAAGAGAGTAGCCGATGTGTGGAATACACTACCAAATTACATTAAAGCAAGCACTAGTTTAGATATTTTAAGAACAATCTGAACACTTACTATGGAAAGAACTGTTTTAGTATATTGGCAGTCTAGAAAGGCATTATTTGTATGTATGTAAATAAGGCTCAGATTTGGCAGTAATATACAGTTCTGCCACAGCTGCAAATAAAACTACAAGACAAAGGTCTAGCAGGGTTTAAAATACAAATGGCTAGCTTTTACTAGAAATTCTACTTTTGAAAATAGAAGTGCAGTATAATGTAGAAATACAACATTCCCATGACTGCAAAAGTAAGCTGCAAAACTAATATCCCAGAACAAACTAAAAAATGCAAACAGATAATGTTTTGGCTAAAACTTGGGAAAAAAGCAGAAAAATCCAAAGAAATATCACCACACATGTCACTATAAGTGCAACTTAAATATTTTAGCAGAATTTAAGTAATTCTCTTTCCTTTTGATGAAAAGCGTGTTACTCACAGTCCAGGCTATCTACACCTCTCCATGTCTTGCATAAAATTTTGTGCAATCTTCAATGCAACTTCTTCAATGGATAAATTCAGATGTATGAAATACCTTTGATGGAGAAGAATGACTGATCTACTTATTGGTAAAAGGTTGGCTAATGCAGATAGTCAGTTTCAGGATGCCCAGAGTCTTGCAGTTGTTGCTATGGTAAGAAAAATAAATGAATTTCAGTTTTCTCTGTAAACTGAACTGAATTATTACCATTGCTGTCTCCTTTGTAATATGTGCATGTTGCGCTGCTACTAGTTATATAATATTGCAACAATATGGCATTGATCAGAGACTCAACCACTGCAGCTGGTTTTAATGTAAACCTAAGGAAGAATATGTAATTCAATAAGTCCCACACCACCTCACCCCGAGGTGTGTGGCACCTATGAATGAATCATTTACAGGAGATGAGAAAAGTTCTGGAACTCCCCAATACAGTATCAATACCATTTTACATGACTTGCAGAAAGGTGCTGCAGTGCGCCTTCTTACTGGATCACCTAACTAATAAGTTCATTTAATACATTTTTGTCTCAAAGTTTCATCGCATAACATGGGATATGATGATGGTAATATAGCACAAGTACATATAAAAGACTAAATGATCCAACAACCATGAAACCAAGAAAAAAACAAGGAACATAGTGTAATAGAATAAACAGTTTACTGATGCATCCGGAACCTCGTCATACTCCTTCAAGGAATGTTTTTCTTTGTTTATTAATATATCACAAGTAACAGTATCAGCATCAGGTGACAACATAGACATTATTGAAGATGAATTGTCATAGTTCAGCAATTCTCAATGACTTATAATAAAAAGGAAATCATAGGAATCACGTGAAATGCAAGGCAATTGAGTCTTGCAACCAGTTACTCCTTGCCAATACCCACCCTTAGAATGTACCTCCTTTACCAAGGAGGGCTAGGCCAGGCAAGCCATGGGTGAACTTGTAAATACCCCTCCAATCATCCTATTCCTGTTTAAAGAAAGATAATGTATTACACTGCTTGGTTGGCCATGGCAGTCTATTCCTGAGGTGGTTAAGGTACTATGTAATGAAACTATCTCACCACAATGTTTTATTTATTAACTGATGAAAGTTAAGTTCCCTGGTCCTGGTATTTGTGGGACTATTTGATTTGTATATATACTAGAGATCCAGGACCACTGAGACTAATGGCTCAGAAGGTAAGGCATACATCTCCCCTAAGAAGTCTCAAAGATACTGAATAAAGAGACAGTACTTCCAGTCTAAAATGTTGCTTAAGGGTTTTTAAGCCAATGATCTTCTTATTTAGGGACCTCTGTCATCTTTCTACCTGTTTGATATATATAGTGTGGTACATCCCAAATGGGATATTGTATTCAATAATTTGCCTAATCAATGCTGACTATATGAGGGAAATTACATCTTTAGCTCTGTATGATATGCCTTTGGCAAACAGCTGCCCAAACTAGACAGACTTTCTGACTACTGTCGTTACATGATGATCAAATGACAGGGAGTTATCAACTCAAGTTCCAAGGTTTTTAACAACATTCTGATTTTGGACTGGAGTGGAGTGTTGTCTATGTTGTATGCTTGGGGGGACGGGGTGGGTCTGGTTTAACAACTGTGACAATATTGCATTTTTTATCATTTATTTTGAATTCATTTTTAGAATATCAGGTAGTTACAAGTTCTTGTCAATGGGCTTTGGCATCAGAGGGGGACTTGGCAATAACTCACAGTTTACAGTTGTCTGCACACTTGTATAGCCAGAGGTCTCGGAAAGGTAAATACTGAACAAAAGAGGTGCCAGCACTGAACCCTGTGGGATACCACCAGTCACCTTCATACTCTCTGAGAATGTACCTCATACCTGCACTGTATGGGCTCTGTCCTTTAGCTGATTTGCTGTTCATCTTACTACATATGGATCTGTTTGTAATGTAGCAAGCTCACTAACTATGGTAGCATACAGGGTGGTATCAGCACCTTGGCCAGATCAGGGTTTGCTGGGTGGACGGCATGACTGCTGTCAACAGACTGCATTACCCTTTCAAAGAAGTTAACCAGATTAATTTAACAGGATCTACTCTAGACAAAGCCAAACAAATGTAGGTCTCATTTGCCTGACTACATTTTTAATAATAGTTTATCAAGTAAGTTATATATATATGTTCCATGGCTTCACAAAAGGACTTGTCAGGCTGATGGGCTTGTAATTTCCAGGATCTGTGATTGGGCCACACTTGTGAAGTGTCATCATTAGTGCTGTTCACCAAGCCTCTGGGACAATGCCAGTGGCTAAACTCAGATTAAATAGTTTAAGGAGTGGTTCTGTCAGGATGTGTTTAGTACTGCTTAATAAAAGGCAAGTAAATCATCAGGTCCCACTGAGGAAGAACTATAAGTGCTGGAGTGCATATTCAGTATATGTCCTTTCATGATGATGGGATAAGTGGGTTTTAGAAAGTCATCTCTGTGGTAAATTTAAGATGAATTTGTTTGCTAGCATTTTGGCAATGTCTACTGGGTCAGTTTGTGCTGCCATTATGAATAAGTTAAGAGCACTGCTTGGTGTCATTTCATAGTTCACTAAGGTAGTTAAAGATAGATCTGTAAGTGTTCTTAGCTTCAGATGCTAACCTAAATTATGGACTGTTTTAGTGGGCCTGATAGCATCTTCCAAGTTTTTAGTCAGTTTTCAAATGTTATTCTGATAAGCAGGTTTTTGATTGGCTGTATACTTTAAGGATTTATTATTATTTTTTTTTTTTGTAGAGTTTATTTATGTTAGTAAACAGAAGTCAGCAGCCACTTCCTCCAACTATGTCCATCCCTCTCAAATGCACCCAATTTTGCATAACATCCCACGTTTTGCCTCATGGTTTTGACCTATTCCTCTTATTTTTTCTGGTAAATCAAATAAAATTATAGTTAGTCAATAATGCCAGACATTACAATTCCATACTTGTTATTCTTCAGAAATGCATATTGATGGAAAACCTGTTGCTCTATTAACTTTTAAAGTGAATTAATGTAATATTTGAAAGATTTTCTCTGATGTAGTGCCTTTACTCAGCCATTATTTTGGCTCTGTTCAGAATTTTTGAGCAGAGAAGTTGAGAGCTACAAACCTTTGCAAACCTTAACAACAATCAGGAACATGATATGGCCAGTTTACTACACTTAATATAATTGCACTGTTCTTACTAAATTGTTTAATAAATCTACTACACTCCTCTAATTTAGTATTGCATTAAAATAGAAATATTATACTTACTGCAGAACTCTGGCTTTGTTGCTGAACCTCTACCATTCGTTGGGTCAGCTGGTGTCCCCTCTGCCTCTGTTGGTCATCATATATGTGCCTGCATTCTTCTCCACACCAGGGGATACGTGTCAGGGAATGCCATTTTATCCTACAACTCAGTGCAAGAGTCAGTTTTTTTCCAATGCCTGAGCCAAGACTTATAAACTTTTTGCAGGTGTGATGTCTGCAGAAGATGAAGGAGAAATTTGTTCTCCTTATCAGTTCGGCTCGGGGCTCACCCCGAGCATTCACAGAGTTCATTTTGCTTATGCCAGGATCAAATAAAAATGAAGAGATGATTATTAAACTGATGTTAATACTAGGGTGTGAGCCATGCACAAGGAGGCATCTGCTGGGTTCACAAGAGCAGGTACATTCCCAAACGTAGCTGCACATGCATCAGCATTGCACCACAAAACTAAAGCTGAAATAGTTTGTACACATGCCTGAGCACCTCATGGCTTGTCCACAGCAGCATGAACTCAGCTATATCAGTAAATACAGTTGCACATGTGTGCTAGTATGATTCACAGAGCTGAGCACCAAAATGCCTAATCTGCATAAGAACATCCAAAGTTGCACAACATTTCATGAAAATTGGAAGGATCACCATCTTGAATACCACTGGACTCTGCATTTATGCAAAGGTCAACAGAAAGTACAAATTAAATAAAAAAACTTTAAAATAGGCATAGCTAGGATAAAATAATTGAAAATAGGTGATTACCTCTGCATTTAACTGTAACAACTTTAGAATTAGCCTCTGGTAAGGTAGGAAAACTTGTTACAGTGCTATACTTATGCAGCTGGCCTGGTTGCGCAAAACTATAATATTCAGGCAATCTGGTCATTCACAAAGCATGTATGAAGCTTCTTATTGCTTATTGTGATATCTGGTAATGGAAGTGCTCAGGTCTAAAGTGCTGGTGACTCTTCTGCAATTGAAGGAATGAATAATTAAATAACTAGTTATGTTTTTCTTTCCTCTGTGCTTCCAATACTGACTCAAAGGAATACACTCACTGGTGACCAGTCTTTAACACATGCAAGAACAGAAAAGGAAAACAAATTGTTATATGAGTGAAACAGTGCAGTAACAAAGTTGCCACGTTTATAACTAATTAATTTCATTTTGATTTGCCAGTTTTGAATTACTTGATCAAATACATGACACAGAAGAGATTACACACACACACACACACACACACACACACACACACACACACACACACACACACACACACACACACACACACACATACAAGGGTAATGGCATATAATTATTTCTAAATGCATTTTTATTTATCCATATTTGTTTACTAATATTACCATTATTATATAATATACTATATAAGTATAATATACAATTAATATTAATATTACCAGACACAAGTTGTTGCCGCATCAGGGAATAAGATGTAGAGAGACAATTTTACTGCTGAGGAAATCAACATCTTATGGATGCAGTTAGGACTTATGAAAATGGACAGCCAAGGCACGCAGAGCAAGCAAAGCCATGGAAACAAGTTGTGGCTTACATAAATGCTTCAGGGAAAGAAACTGCACCTTGGAAAAATGTGACTATCATGGTGAGCAAGGACCGGATATAGGCTAGGCAGAATGCAATTACTGCCACTAGTATCATTGGTGGACCTTCAACAGTCCAGCCTTTAGCACCTAATGGGAGTACCTGTTCTCCTTAGGGAGTGATAATTTTGATGCAGAGGATGATGATGCAGGATTCATTTGCGGTGGTGTGGACACCTTTATCTACAGGGAGATATACAGCATCTACATACGGGCAGTGCAGACAGTCATTGTGCTAGCAGCGGTAACTTCAGGCCATGTGTATTTGGCTTGGTAACTGTATACACAGAACTGTGAAATGTTTCCTCATCAGGTGTTCCACTGACATCAGCTGTGCCACCACCTCTGCAGACAGACTATGATAACTGTGTGCATCTTAACTTTAGTAGAAAGATATATGCCTGTCACAAGTCACACTAACCAATGTCATTATGTTTTTTCTAATAGGGCCAGCAGAAAAAAAATATTGCATGATGTGGTTCAGAACAGCAGGCTGATGTTGACATCACAATGGCTGTCAATGATAGTGACATTACTCTGATATTTATGACAGAGTCTCAGGACAGTGGACACAGCCACAAAATATACTGGCCAAGCCACTACCCCATAGCAGGAGGATAACTCTGCAGTCAGTGACACAGGTTCACCCAGTTAGATTCATGAGGTATTGACATTATAACAAGGTGGGGGTGCATTTAGTTCATTACCTCCTTCCTGTGCAAAGGCTGAGTCTGTGGAGAAAGATACCATACTGTCTGAGGTATCATTATCATGCCTGTGCACAGGACTGCCATGTGAAGACATCTCTCACTCATGCCTGTACACAGGACTGCCATGTGAAGACATCTCTCACTCATGCCTGTACACAGGACTACCATGTGAAGACATGTCTCACAGTTAGCTCCAGAGACACAAAAGGGCTCATCTGCCCAGCCACAGATGTGCCACGACACAGTTCAGTCCCAGGCTACTGTGACTGAGAATCAAGTACAGATGTCCAGAGTGTTGCACAGTATATGTTAGGGAATTCACTCATACATGGGAATGGTGGATATGAGGGACAATGCCATGATGATACCTATACAAAGTCAGCTTCCATATGCACACTAGTAAGGATGTACCAGTCACACACTAGAGGCAGTACTGCATGTGGATGAGGGAGTGTCCACTGCCATGGGTGGTGAGTAGGCCATGTGTTTTTCCAACAATTGCTGCAAGCATTCATTTGGATACCCCCCAAGAAGAAGGCAGTTAGGCCTCATGAAACATTTACTATCTGTGGAAAACCCTTTCAGTCAAGGCCTAGGTCCTGCAGCACTTTTAAGTCAATATCAAGAGTTTCCCCTGGATCCTGTAGATCCCATCATTGGATCAGCTCTGGAGCCATAATCCACACTATTTTGGGAGGATATTGTGTACGACACCTTCCAAGTGTAAGGTAAAAGAAAAGCTCCATCAGTAGACTTGTGTAAGGGCACTAAAACATGAAGCAGTATGAAGACAAAGCCCAACATGAGAAACACGGCAGCATAAACTGTAAAAAACTTTAATAACAAATAAAAACAATGGTAAGTGCTTTCACAGTCATAAGATGGCTTCCTCAGACCACATACTTCACATGCATTAAAACCACTTACATATAAAAAGCAATTAACAACAATTGTTTTTCATCCAATCAAAAGTCCCATTCAATTAGATTAAATAATCTTATCTATTAAAGAGAACTTATGTAACTAACTGACTAAAACACTATACAAATGCCATAAAGTACTATAAAAATTTTTATTCAATAAATTTGAGTCACTTTTTTAACTTTCTTGCTTTTAAAGCTGGCTTTAAGGAAATATATTCATTAAGTCCTAGCCCTCTATGTGAAGCAAGAGAAAAGTCCATCTTAATTCTCTTTGTTCCATTTCATTAATTAAATCATCCTCCCTAATACTTGTACCAACTAACTCTATCGCCATAAATCTAAACTTATGACTATCCCCTTCTCTATGATATGTTTACAAATAGCACTGTTAGGCGCCTATTGGTTTTACCCACATAAAACATAAAACAAATCTCACAATATGCTTAGTATACCAAGTTTTTAGTATTATAACCAGCAAAAACTTTAAATGTAAACATTTTTCCTGTTTCTGGATGTCCAAATTGGTTAGATTCATCACCAAAAATACAAAAAGCACAACTATTACATGTATGTGTCTCCAAAACTATAAGTGGGCATCTCTTCATTCGGTCTACTAGTGGGGCAGCAAAGTCTACGTTCTAAAGATTTTTTATTCTTATAAACAAAGGCAGGTTTAGATCCTATCAGTTCTGCTATCTTTTTGTCAGTATTTAAAATATGCCAATTACTTGTGATGCTATTCTTAAGTTCTTTACTATCAGTAGAGTATGCCATACAATACGGAGTTCTATTAGCTAATCATTTTGTCCTTTCTAATGGAGGGATTATATTAGAAAAATAAGGCTTACCTCCCCCCCTCTAAAATTCCTAGCTGAATTACATGCCACTTCCACTTCTGTTATACTATAACCTCTCTCTAAAAAGTCAGATTTTTACCAGGTTCAGACCTTTCTCAAAGTCCTCGTCTCTATCATTAAGCCTGTAGGTTCTTAAAGTTTGACCATTAACAATATTTTGAAAAATATATTGGGGGTGCATGCTAGTTTGATGCAAAAATGCATTGCAATAGCATTCCTTCCTGCACATATTAGTATGTATTTCACCATTATCATCTCTACTAATTAATACATCTAAGTATTCAAGACATTTAAGTGAATATTGCATGGTAAATCTAAGAAAGTGTTATTCAACAAGGACAAGAATTGTTGTAATTGTAATAAGTCCCCTTTCCACACAATCAACAAGTCGTCCACAAACCAACAGTAGAAACTATTTGTTATATTCAACTGTTCCCAAGATGTAATGACTCTCCCATTCAGCCATTACCAGACTGGCTTAGCTATTTGCACATGACATGCCCATAGCTACGCCTCTGCAAATAGTAGGTCCCATTAAACAAAAAGACATTGAATTCTAAAATTATTTCTAATAGAAAGCATAAAAGGTCTATCTTTTCACCAGAAAGCTGGCTATATACTCTATTCCTTCTAAATTAGGTATAACAGTGAAAAAGGACGTTAGATCTAGTGTAACCAGATATTCCATCCCTGAAAGTGAATGTGCAATTTGATATGTAAAAAGATCATTCAAAAGCTGCTTACTATCACGTAATACTATCCTACACGTATCTAATACAGGTCTTAATTGCTTCTCAACATACACCTATATCGGCTCTGGGGATAGGCATAAGTTTAGATTTATGGTGATAGAGGTAGTTGGTACAAGTATTAGGGAGGCTGATTTAATTAATGAAATTGAACAAAGAGAATTAAGATGGATTTTTCTCTTGCTTCACATCGAGGGCTAGGACTTAATGAATATGTTTCCTTGAAGCCAGCTATAAAAGCAAGAAAGGTAAAAAAGTGATTCAAATTTAATCAATAAAAAATTTTATAGTATTTTTATAGCATTTTACTCAATGGATTATTTAATCTAATTGAATGGGACTTTTGGATGAAGATTGGATGAAGAACAATTGTTGTTAATTGCTTTTTATATACAAGTAGTTTTAATGGGTGTGAAGTAAGTGGTCTGAGGAAGCAATCTTACGATTGTGAAAGTGCTTACTGCTGTTTTCATTTGTTATTAAAGTTTTTTACAGTTTATGCTGCTCTGTTTCTTGTATTGGGCTTTGTTTTCATATACCTTCCAAGTGTAATTCAGGCTTTGAAATACTGTATTACAGAAATTACTCATGAGTAAAACAATTTGAAAAGTGACACAGATAACAACTTTTCAGACCTGTTCCAAACGAGAAATGCTGCACTTACTTCTTGTTCCTGAAAAATGAAAGGAGGGTGAGAAGAACAGATGCAGCAATGACACATTTCATGATGGAAAACAAAATATATTTCCTTTACCAAGTAAATGCAGCTTCCATAACACTTCAGTGAACTACCCAGACTACAGCCCTACACTTTTGTCACAATGCCTGTAATTTACAGTTCCTGCAGACGCTGCTATATAACTAGCACTTGTGCCACTGACCACTATATGAATGATGATGGTCACTAACACATGAGAACATAATTTGTGTATGATCTCAGGAGAAGTGTCTGATGTATAGTGTAAGATGAGCATGCACCACTCAGCATACCCACAATTAGTACTGCATGTACAAAGTTTTATCTTTCTAACTTTACACTGTCATGTAGTGAATGTGATGATGTATAGTTATGGACTAGACACCGCCACTTTGCCTGTGCAGCCATGTACCTTGCATGAGTCTGTAGAAGGACAGCTGTCCCCTGTTGTTATCACCACTGGTGAGACAAACTATAGAGGGAGCTGCATTGTCACTATCAGTCAATGGCTATGGCTGTTGCAAACCAGATGGATACATGACCACATTATGCAGAATTCAGCAGGTTGTAAACGTTCTGCATGTGGCACCAGGATCATACTGAAGGTCTCCCGACTTGTCCAGGCAACTGAAACAGACTTTCAGCAGGCCAGACACTTGTTCAGTGGTAATCCATGTCTGGGACAGGGAGATGTTAAAGGTCTCCTCATCAGCTCCCAGCAGGTTATGGACTAGTGTCAACAGCCAAGTTTCAAGTAGGTAGCCTGTGTCACCTGGAAAAAAAAACAGGAAGGGGGCATATTAAATGAGAGGATTCATCAGTATTACCTATGACACTGTATAAATAAGAAATAATTATAGTTAACACCATTATAATACTCTGCACTTAACAGCTATATGTCCATGAGGGATCCCACCAGGCAGGAAGTGTCAGTATATTGAGCATGTGTGCCAAATGTGAGAATTATGGGCACTGTCAGGATGCTGGGCTGAAATATTCTTAATAAACCTCCATAGATCACACAATAAATGGCAGCTGATAGAATGGTAGACCTTCCTCTTGTGGTAAATCTCCCCCTATGGTCCATATGGGGCCTTTAAAGCAACATGCGTGCAATTTGTTGCCCAAGCACCTCAGGAAAGCATGCCATTCCATGGAAGGCAGAGAGGGAGCTGTCTTGGTCTTGTGATAACACTGGGAAATAGATTTGCTCATCCTCATGTGCAGTATCCTCAGTGTAGAAACCTGTGAAACACCCAGTGTGTCCCCCATCTGTCTGATATCCACAGGCAGGCAACACATTCCAACAGTTCTAATTTGTGGGCCATATAAGCTCACCAAAGCCCTTACTATATCCCTGTCCACTGTAAATCTAGCCAATAACTCCTATTCAAAAAGTTTTTCTGAGCTATTCTCTGCCTTGACCTCTTTCTCCTGGATTAAAAAGTACCTCACACTATTTGAAGATGTAAATAGTTACATGAGTTTGTATTAAGTTAACAGGTTATGATGGTGTTCTGGGGTGTACTTAGTTTTTTGTTTGAGGGTTTTTATTAAAACAAAAAGTCTTGTAAAATGTGACAGAGGTTCCAATACTGACAGTATGAAGGATTAACCTGCCAAAACAAGGTTGAGTGATTTGACTGCCTTGAACAGGGTACTCATCTGCTTGATATTTATGTGCTTGTGTCTGCCCTTGGTATCCCACACCCTCCGCATATTTATCTCCCCTGAAACTGCTCCGCATGCAAAATCTGAATCATCTGTTATGACTGACTGCTTTTGAGCAGAGAGTGAGAAGGGGAGACCTTGATTTAAGGATATCTGTTGTTTCCACCAAGTGATTTCTCTTCTGACAAACCCCAGTACTCAGATCTGAAAAGATAAAAGGTGTTGATGCTGGGACCAAAGAGATTTCAGATATCACTGTACTTTTCTCATGTGAAGTGCTGCCAGGGTTATCATGAGAATCACAGATGCCATGCTCATAGGATCACAGGATCATAGGAGGTTACTAGGCTAATGGCCCCAGGGCTCTTACAAGCCTAGCCAAGTTCAACCCATGTTCCCAAGGGTGTCTGGTACAAGCAGACACTAAAATCAGCACCTATTGCCCCTGTCTAAGAGGGACACAGGTGGAACTCCTGGGGTGAATTTCCAATTACCCATCCAATCGTCAAATTGTGCTTAAATGCGGCCAATGAAGGGCTCTTTTTAACATGAATAAGAAGCTTGTTCCAAAAGTGGGGCAACCTCTGTGAGACAAATCTGTCTCTCCAGCAAGTTCTGGTGATATCACATACCAGGTTAAGGTCCTTTGAGTGAGTGATCCATGTGCCATTTGACTTGTGAATGTGCAGTATTTCCATTAAAGCTGGGTCAGAAATTACTCTATATGCAAGGCACAGGAAGCCTCTGAGCAGTCTGTACAACACAGAGTAAAGGGACAATGATTTCAATCTGTGTGCATAAGACAGATCTTGAAGACCCTGAATTTTCTTTGTAAGGAACCTTTGTGGTCTCTCCAATTGCTGCAGGTGTTTGGAAAGGAACAAACCAAAGGGAGTGTTGTACTCTATTATTGGCCTGATGAGGGAAGAGTACAGGGGGCTATAACCTCTTTTTTTCTGGAGGCAATACTCTTACTTATAAAATGAGCAATATAAAATGCCCTTCTTACCACTATTGAGACATGGTGATCGAAGTTAAGGTTTCTGTCAACGTGTGTGCCCAGATCTCTCAACACTGACTGTATGCTTAGGGTATTTCTATTGATGTGGTAGTTTGCAGGAACATCACTCTTGCCAAAAGGGATGGTAATGCATTTTTTGGGATTAAGTTTAAGACCATGACTTTGCCATCAGTCATTCGTATGCGTAAGACCTTCTTGAAGGATGTTGACATTGCTAAGGGTTTCAACGATTGCACCCAGATTCCAAACAGTAGGGGCCCCAGAAATGATACCTGTGGAACACCACTGGTTATGGGTATGCTGGAGGTGGTAGAGTCCCCTATTTTAACTGTATGAGTTCTATCAGTGAACCAGTTTGCAACTCACCTGACAATATATGGGTTGATACCCAGCTGGGTGAATTTATCAATGATGCCTGAGTGGGGGATTGTGTCAAAGGCCTTGGCTAACTCTAGGTAAGCCATATGCACAGATTTGCCCTCATCTAGGGTTTTGGTGACTGTCTCCAAGAAGTCCACCAAGTTTAACAGGCATGATCTCCCCTTGGCAAAGCCGAACTGGATGGGGTCGAGCGTTTGGAAATTTCCTATATCTTTGTTAATAAGTTCCATGATAATTCATTCCATGGCCTTGCAGATAACGCTGGTCAGACTAATTGGTCTATAGTTCCATGGTCTTTGTATGCATCCCCTTTGTGCAAAGGGATGATGGTAGCTGTTTTCCATTCCTCTGGGATGAAGCCAGTGCTTAGGCTGTGATTGAAAAGCGTGCCCAATGGTGATGCTAATTCCTGTTTTAAGCTATGTAGAACAAAGCCTGGGATGTTGTCTTTTACCATAGAGGCTGTGTTCTTGGCCTTGGAGAGGGCATTTAAGACCTGCTTCTTGGAGATACTAGGTGGGGGACAGGTATTCGGGATGCTTTGGGGTATATGTGGTGAGGACAGGGGAATGAAGTTTTCACTGAAACTGTCAGCCAGCAGGTTTGCTATATCAACAGGTTCTATATATGTAGTACCATTAGCTACGAGTTCAGCACAGATCTGGGCCTTATCTTTGAAGTTATGAATGTAACTAAGGAACACTTTGTGGTTATCCTTAGTTAGCGAAGCTAATTTGGATTCATAGTTATCTTTGGAGGACTTCTCTAGGAGTCTTATTTGTTTATTTAAGTTGAGGAGGGAGTGTTTCCGGTTTTGAGACCATTATTTCCTACTCTTAGACAGCAATTTCTTTCTCCTATTGTATAGCCTATTAATGGCAGTTGTCCACCAGGTAGGTTTGTTTTTCCTTAAAGAGACCTAGAATCCTGAGGTATTACCTCATAGTGACTGAAATCCAAGTGGAAAACCTTAGAAATAGATCCAAATAAAGATCTATTTTTCCGGTGGAAGAAAACCTCTTTGAACTGAGATCTCTAGTTGACATCCCAGGAACACAATCCTGTGTGAGTGAGTCAAGAAAGACTTTTGACAGTTTTTTTTAGAATCCCAGCTTGTGTAAGAGATCTGTCACCCAAGAAACAGATTTCTGACACTTTGAAAAAAAACTCTGTAAAGATAAGCACATTGTCTAGAGTGAAAAGAGTGGATACCATGTTGCCCATAAGGCACTATAACTGGAACTAGACACCTTGTGAACACTTTTATAGTTTCATAGTTTCATAGTTTAGTACTAGGCTATCTGCCCTGGGGCATTTGCAAGCCTAGCCCTAGAGATGTGGCTTTCGCCACCCCATGTAGTGGTACTAAGGTGTATAGAATAAATTTAGAATACTGTGCCTTTGTCTAGTAGTGACACATTGAAGACCCCCTTACTTATTAAAATTAGTTTACTGTGCCTCTGTCAAGTAGTGACACAGGGGTGACCCCTGGGGTAAACCTACGATCTCCCATCCACTCGTCAAGATTTCTCTTGAAGAGAGTCAGTGAGGGGCTCTGCCTAACATGGACTGGGATTTTGTTTGAGAGTATGGGAAGCCTCTGAGTTATGAATCTGTCCCTCCAGCATGTTCTATTCATGTTTGTACTGAGGTTTAAATCTTTGGCTCTTGTGGTTCTTATGGATTTGGATTTTTTGAGGTGGAGCATGTCCATCAATTCCTGGTTGGACATGGCCTTGTACGTCAGGCACAGATCACCTCTGAGCAGGCGGTATGCTACTGAATAGAGCTGGAGTTTCTTTAGCCTGGCAGCATATGACATATGTTGGAGACCCTTGATCCTCTTGGTGAGGTACTTCTGGGGTCTCTCCAGCTGTTGTAAGTGCCAGGTGAGATACATACCAAATGGGGCATTGTACTCAATCATGGGCCTGATAAGGGAGGAGTACAGGGGCACAATGACCTCCTTTGATCTGGATGTGAACCCCTTCATGATAAGGTGGGCAAGGTAGAAAGTCTTTCTAACCACTTTGGCAATGTGGGTGTCAAATGAGAGGTCACTATCAACTTGGGTCCCCAGGTCTCTGATTACTTTTTTGGTACTCAGTGGGTTACTGTCTATGTGATAATTTGTGGGTACTTTGTTTTTCCCAAAGGGGATGACTATACATTTCTTGGCATTCAGTTTAAGGCCATGATTCCGGCACCAGTTGTCCGTTTTGGTGAGGCCTTTCTGTAGGATGTATGTGTCAGCTGGTGTATCGACTATGGCGCCTAGTTTGCAGTCATCAGCGAACTTTGTCAGCCACAACCCTCCCATGTTTGCTTTCACATCTGAGAAGTAAATGCAGAACAAGAGGGGTCCCAGGACAGAGCCCTGTGGGACACCACTTGTGACTGGCTTTGAGTCTGACATGGCTCCCACAATCTTGACTTTATGGGTTCTGTTCTTTAGCCAGTTTGCAACTCATCTTGTGACATATGGATTTACATTTAAGCTGTTTAGCTTATCTATGATCCCCGAGTGGGGTATTGTGTCGAAGGCTTTAGCCAAGTCCAGGTAGGCTGTATGGACTGCCTTGCCCTCATCAATGGCTCTAGTGACTGTTTCAAAAAAGTCAACCAGGTTCAAAAGTCAGGATCTGCTCTTTACAAAGCCGAACTGGGTGGGATCAAGTGTCTGTAGGTCCCCAATGTCGTTGTTTATGAGTTCCATAATAATTCTTTCCATAGCTTTGCAAACCAGGCTGGTCAAGCTTATGGGGCGGTAGTTCCCAGGGTCTGTAGTGGAGCCTCCCTTGTGGAGTGGGACCACTGTTGCTGTTCGCCAGTGTTCAGGTACATATCCTGTAGTAAGGCTAAGGTTAAATAACATTTTTATATGCGGGTTTAGCTCCTCTTGGAGTTCACGTATCACGCAGCCGGGGATACCATCAGGTCCCATAGATGCTGTGTTTTTTGCTTTGCTGAGGGTGGTTCTCACCTGGACATCAGAGATGACAGGGAGGTTACATTCAGCTGGGATGAGTATTTCTTCTTTTGGAGGTGAGGGAGGGGAGAAATTTGCACTGAACCTGTCTGCCAGAATGTTGGCAATATCTGTGGGTTCGGTAAATTTTTTGTTGTTGTGTACTAACTCTGAGAATATCTGAGGGTTTCCACCCAGGTTTATAACATAACTGAAGAATGCCTTGTGGTTATCTTTAGTGTCCTTGGCGATTTTTCTCTCAAAGTTGGCCTTGGATGTTTTTATGAGAGAACGTAGCTTTCTACTAGTGCTGATCAGAGATGCCTTCCCTTTATGGGATTTTGCTCTGTCTTGCAGTAGCTTCCTTCTTTTGTTATACAATTTGTTTATGGCTGGGGTCCACCAGACAGGATGCTTTCCTTTGGTGGAGAGGGTCTTGGTTTTATTTGGGATTGCACGATCCATGCATTCTTGGAGATGTCCGTAGAAAGCATTTGTGTAGGATTCAGCATTGTGGGATGTGGTTTCCATTGGCCCTGTGGGCTTAAATGATACCATCTCAGTCTTGAGAAGTGTAAAGTCGGCTTTTGAGAAGTTTCTCACTGTAGTCTTTTGTGCTGGGGGTGGAAGTGGTAAATGTATATCCAGGGTGAATAGTTTGTAGTCAGATCTCACCAGTGAGGGGAATACGTCCAGTGTGGAGCATTTTGTCCCCATGTTTGTGATGATCAGGTCTAGTATATTATCCCCCCTTGTGGGAGAGGTGACTAGCTGTTCCATTGCATTTGAGTTTATGAATTCCAGGAACCTTTGGGCTAGGGTGTTGGGGCTAGAATAGTGCACCCAGTCTATGTTAGGGTAGTTGAAGTCTCCCAATATGATGGTATTTGGTGAGACATTCATATCTTCCAATGTCTTCAGGAAGGCTGAGTGGGGTTCTTGAGATTGGGAGGGTGGTCTGTAACATGCAACCAGTTGTATAGCAGTTTTGCCCACGGTTAGCTGCACCTGGATGGTCTCCGATGCTTCATGACTTGCCACTAACCTGGAGGTGTGGGTATCCTTGATGAATATGGACACTCCCCCTCCCTTTGTGGTTCCGCCCGGGTTTTGGGGCCGAAAAGCATGATACGAGGTAAAGCCTGGTAGTGCTGGGGTGCTCTCAGGAGCCTTGAACCAGGTCTCAGTTACAGCGCAGACATCGATGTTCTCCATACTGAGGAGTGCTTCGAGAGCCTGCATCTTGAGATTTAGACTTCTGGCGTTGAGCAGCATTACCCTTAATTTTTTTTCCATTTTTGTTTTCTAAGGAGGTGGGTTCGTCTTTTGAGCCTTGCCTAAAAAAGGCACTATGGGTGTGGCAAGAGCCTTAGCCAATATCCGGAAGCCCAGTGGTGACAGGTGCAAGCCGTCCCTTGCGAAGCAGCGTGGCTTGTCCAGCATGTCATCCCAAGCAGACAGACATTGGATCCCCCTAGAATGACACCAGTAACTGAGCCAATTATTAAAGCTGATCATCTTGTCTTTGTATTGTGGCATCCTTCTTGGTGAGGGCAGGATGCTGCTCAGGGTCAGGGTCATACCAGCCTGGGCTACATAATCAGAGAGCTCCTCTATCTCTCTTTTCATGTAGTCCAAGGAGGTACATCTCAGGTCATTCACGCCGGCATGGACAATGACGGAGTCATATTTGTACGTGCTTTTGAGTGACCTGAGTGCGTGTGTTATATGGCGGATCCTAAGCCCCGATAGGCAGCTTACCGTTACCCTCTCCTTGCTCAGCCTGGTAAGTGGGACGTCAGTGTGTCTGACTATAGAGTCACCTATCACTAGTGTATCAGGCATAGTGTTTGGCCTTAAGGGCTGTGATTTATTGACACACCGATTTATTGAAGTATGTGTTGCATGTGTTATGTTTTGAGGTGGTGGATTTTTGGGTGTCTGCTTTGGGAGCCTCTTTTGTTTTGGTAAGATTTTTAATAGAGCCTCCGAGTATGTTTTTGTGTTAATATGTGCTTGATTTGCAGCTGGGGTAGGTCTATGTGTGACTGGGTTTGTTGTGTGTTTGGTTACCTTCTCCTCCTGTCTGGTCTTGCCAGTCCTGAGTTGAGAGAGTTCAGCCTCCAGTTTGGCTATATAGTTGCATCTCTCACATGTATTTGTGTTTGTTGGGAGGAGGAGAGGGTTGTCTGTGTACATGAGACAATTATAGCATTGTCTCAAGATTCCCAGATTAACCAGCTGAACAGGAGAAGATGCTAGCAATCTACCACTCGACATGCTAGAATATTATAAGAGAGTGCTGTGCCTTTAAGGGGAGTGGTTGGGGTGGTAGGTGGATGTAGTGCTACTTGAGTTTGAGAGTGCTTGCTTAGAAGAGATGCTTTGAGAACAAGTGCTATGCTTATAATATAACAAGTAGACTGTGGCTAGTCCAAAGGGTAAGCCAGAGCGAGAACTGATAA
Organism: Protopterus annectens; assembly: GCF_019279795.1. Classification (NCBI taxonomy): domain Eukaryota; kingdom Metazoa; phylum Chordata; order Ceratodontiformes; family Protopteridae; genus Protopterus; species Protopterus annectens. The sequence continues at coordinate 515,339,589 of NC_056725.1, forward strand.
TGTGATCCAGACATATAAAACCTTAAGAAATGCCTGAAGTTTGGATAAATAGGAATGTGATGATAAGCATCTTTTAAGTCTAGTGTTACCAAGAAATTGAAAGAGGAAAAAAGGCAACAGGTTGTGAAGTGACATCATTTTAAATTTGGGCACTATCAAAAACAGGCTTAGGAAAGAAAGATCCAGAACTTGTCTCCAAGCATTTTCTTTCTTTGGGAATAGGAACAGCCTTGAATAAAAGGGTCTATATCATATGAGCGAATCACACAAATTGCGAACGCTCATAATATCAAATGTACCAGACCTCAAAATGCTTTTTCTGAGATTGCGGTACATTTTAGAATGGGAATTTGCCCTTTCCTCACTGTAGTGGAATCTCGGAGTTGGAATATATATTTAGCAGGGGGGAGGACGCAGCCCCCCACAATAGGAAGTTTGAGGTCCTGTACATTCGATATTATGAGCGTTTGCAATTTGTGTGATTCGCTCATATGATATAGACCCAAATAAAACTCCTTCCATGCCTGGGAAGGGGGAACTGGTTCTATCACTCCTTGGGACAACATATGATGAAGAACAGGTGGAAACAAAGCAGTCTGATCTGCAGGATGAAGAAAGACCCCCCAGGAAAGGACAAATTTCCTCCCACTGCCATCTGTAACCCTGTTGAATGATTTTCAGAACCCATTTGTCTGAAACAATCTGTTGCCAAAGAGAAAAATGGAGATTCAAACATTCTGGAAGAGAAAGAGCTCCGGGGTGGGAGGGTGTCACAAGGTCTCGTGAATAGTCATTCAGATTTGTTGGCATGTCCTTGGTTTTGAGAGGTTTGACACATCTTTTTGGAACCTCCTTGCCACCTCGTCTTAAATGTCTGTTTACCTGAATTCTGTTGAGATTGTTTATTCTGTTTTTTGTTAAAACTGGATGAGGAGAAAGAAAATCCACTGGAAAATTTGGAAAAGGAGGGCTGAAAAAGAGATTCCCTGGCTCAGCTTGACCCTTTTATTACACTTTTTAATCACATGTGCAGCAGAGGGGCCAAACACTAAATCTGTATCCAAGAAAGACTTTAAAATATCATTTTTAACATCATCAGGAAGGTTTTGAGAATGTAGCAAACCTCCTTAAAATCATACCAGTGGCCATACCCCTGGAAGAAGTATCAATAGGTTCGCTACACACACTGCAAACAATGAGACCTGTGCAATAAAAGAAACTAAGTTATTTAAAGCAGATTTTTCTTCACAAAAGGAAACCATAGATAAAACATTCCCCATACTTTCACAATATTTCAGAATACATTTTGACATATGAGCCTGACAATTTAAAATTCTGAAATTTAAAGTTGCAGAAGCTTACAATTTTTTCCCATATCTATTAATAATTTCCCATCCTTAGTAGAAAGAGTAAGATTGGAATTAACTAAGTGCTTAGCAGCAGTGGAGTCAACTAAGACTATAGCTGCTTGGTCAGGTTTGGGAATAATGTATAAAAATTTAAAACACTGAGGAAAATGTATACATTTTATCTGCCTTTTGAGGGGCAGCTGACTGACTATTAGGGAAATTGCAGGCAATGACACACATCCTTTAAAGCAGACAGGACAGAAGAAATGGGTATAGGTTCTGAAAAATACTTCTGTAACAACTCATAGTATTTTGATGGATTGAGAAATATCATTGTTCTCCCACTGAAAACACTGGGACATTCTAGAAATTGTCTCAGAGAAAGAGAAACCCCCACAGGGAGAATCAGAAAGTGAGCTCTCATCTGAATCTAAATCAGAAATCTGATGAGAAAACCCTGAATCCATCCCTGCACCTTCTTGTTCAGATTCTAAATCTTAAATCTCTTCAGGAAAGGAGGCATCCTTCTTTTTCTTACCAGAAACTATTCTACAAGAAAGTCTGAATCATACCACAAGCCAGTCCCAGGAAACTACTCCTATCCAAAGAAAGTTGAGGAACAGATACATGCTTGGTTTTCTGTTTCTTTTTGACAGGAAAATGGGGCCAACAGTGTTACTAATGGTAGCTGGTGTTTAGCCAGGGATGGGCATAGCATTCTGACACAACACAGAAACCTTCCCTGTTCCCTCTCCCAGGACCGACAAAAGTAGTACAACAAAGAGGCACAGCAGAGTCACCCACTTGCGGCTAAGGCAAATTGCTAGCCTGCTGTGCTGGCAAAGGCTATTTGCTTAACCTTTTCATTTTGTGTCTGAAAGAATGACTGACCATGGGAGTGACAAACTGTTCCATGGTCAAACCAAAAATGGCACCTCTATCCTAGGGAAAGCAACCATTAATGCCAGTAAAATTACCAGTCCACAAAAGTTACTTTTTTAACAGAAAAAAAAAAACAGAAAAAGTTCTTTCAAACATTATGACAGTCCCACAACCTTAAAATAAACACAATTTCTCAACAGAAAATAGTTTAGCAGTTAGATAACACTACTTTTAAAATGATAGAAACAAGGGCTCTGTTTAAAAAATGTACATTGCAGTCTTGAGACAATCCATTAAAACACAACACTCCTAGCTTTAAAATAACTTTCCTAAAGAGGAAAGTAATAAAACATCAATAAAAAAAACAAGAAAATGGAAGCTTTTTACCAAAATCCAGCTAAGGAAAGCATAAGCCAACCATCAATTCTTAAAAGCCTCAGAGGAGCATACTCTTCAGTGGCAATAAAGCTCTGAAGGGCTTCACACCCAAACGTGTCTTTTAGTCTGCTCAGCTTGAGCTGTTTGACAGTTTGGGCACATGGAAGGTGCCCTGAATCTTTGAAAGCTAGATAACTGTTATATCCTTGGCAGGCTATAACCCATATAGCTAAGGCTGCTGCAGCAGTGATAGATATGGAGAAACTTTTAAGATAGTTTGGAAATTCCATCCACGGTAAACAATTTTAAGCCAGGAAAAACCTTACTATGAGTGTAGATTATAAACACAAACCCCACACAACCCTACTATTTCACATCTGTATTAAACTACATTAACTCAGACTGAAGACTTCTAACCTAATACAAGACGTTACAATACAAAATGAATATATCTAATAAATATCTAATCTAAAATATCTAATAAATAGACCTTCAAACTAGTTGTAAATTATGAATGGTTAGCATTACTACTAAGTTTAATAATCCCTTCATCTTTCCTGACAATAACTTCTCCCCCTCCTTTTGATGAAACTAGACAAGAGAAAGAGCTGTACAAGTATTACAAATGGGATTCCTAATGAATAAAGAAAAAACAATGCTTTAATTCTTGTTTTGCTTTGCATTTTAAACTTTTTGATTTTATTAATTAAGACATTTACTGTTTTCACATTAGTGTACTACGGTGGTGGTGCTGCGGTAGCGTTGTCGCCTTGTAGCAAGATGTTGTCCCGTTCGATTCTCAGCTAGAGCGTCTTCTGTGTGGAGGCATAGGTGAATAGGGCGTGCCTTCGTTGAAGGTTGTGCATCAGGGCTGGTAACCCGGTACGTAAAAATCCACTACCAATCATTAGCGGACTGGAGTTCCGGTGTGGCGACCCCTAACCGGGAAAAGCCGAAAGACACAAACAAACAAACTGTTTTTACATTAGTAATGTCAGTCATGTTTTTAATACCAATGTCCAACACTGACTGTTGGCGCTATTTTTTTACATGTCAGTCAGGGGCATGGAATTGCTGTAAGTGGCATGGCCCACCCAGGACAATGATACATCACCGCTGACATGCCGCCAGAGCAGATACCACCTCAGACAAGCTTCCTAAAAATGATATAAATGTAAACCAAAAACTCATATGTTTTACCCACACTGACAACAGTGCTCATCTGCCTTGGAATGAGCTAATGCAATGATTCAAAACTGAGACACCTGGTGAGTGAGTGAACAAGAGAGACAGAGACTCAGTCATACCTCTTGATTTCTTTGATAAAGAATTTTGGATAAAGTAAAAAAAAGATATGGAGGAAATCAGGAAAATATTTTCAATATACTCCTAAGTCACCGAGCAAGAGGTTTTCCATCAATATGCACTTTATGAACAATACAAACTACAAAACTATGTCTGGCTTCATTGACTAACTGTAATTTTCACTGCTTTACCAGAAAGTCAAACATTTTCAGGCAGAGCAAAATTATGGAGTTGAAAGTCATGGGGTGTATTTGCATGAATCTTTTCATTCACTTAATCACAATGAGACATCTGAAGTGAAGTCATTCAAGAAAGAAGCTATAACTCCTCCCAGTTTTAAACATTTAAAGAACATGGTTTTATCAGTCTCGCAGGTGAAATTGAAAACAATCAAGGAAAGAACAGAATGATGTACTTCCTTAAGCATTGCCTGGCAGAAAGTAAATAAGTTCTGGAAACAGAAGACTGTAATAAATTATAATCTTACTCAAAGATGCATTCAAGAAAACAAAGTTTTTCAAGTATAGACATCCTATGTAAATAGTTGGTTTTGTAATGTTTGTTTTTGGAATTGTTTCTCCACTTTAAGCTTTGACTATGTAAATATTTCTTTGCTATACAAACTGCATATATGTTTATGTTTCTGAAAATCAATAAAAATTTATCAGTAAAAAAAAATGTTCAAAAGAAAAAGAAAAAAAAAGAAAGCAACGATAATTTCTTGAGATTTTTTTGTGTGCGCGTGCATGCGCGCGTGCGTGTGTGTGCGTGTGTGTGTGTGTGTGTGTGTGTGTGTGTGTGTGTGTGTGTGTGTGTGTCTGTGTGTGTGTGTGTCTGTATAAAAAATATTTGCATAACTTGTATTTTGGATGTAAAATACTTCCTCCAACAATAGTTATGTTATGTAAGCAAATTTAAACCATTAGTCAGAGGAACTATTGCACATAAAAAAGATAGCCCAATATCTAAGTGCAATCATGCCTTTCAGGGTGGGTATTATCGGGTCATTATTTCCTCAGATAGTATCCACCCCATCAGACATACTGGTTACTTAATGCCTTTAATGTGGAGTAACATTTTTGTAAGGCATATGCTCTTTTGCAGTTTAAAACTGCAGAGTAACAAGTAATTTTTTGTTTTGGTAAGTCATATATTATTTTAATGCCTATACTGCTGAGTAACAAGCGATGTTTTGTTTTGGTGAGGTATATATTCTGTTACTGCCTATAGCATGGAGTAGAAATAATGGTTTGTTTTGGTAAGGCACAAGTCATGGTACTGCTTATACTGTGCAGAAACAAATGTTTTAGGTTCATAGGTTCATAGGTTCATACTAGGCTATCTGCCCTAGGGCATTTATAAGCCTAGCCAGAGTGTGTTTGGCTTTCGCCACCCATTTTAAATTAATTTTGCTATGCCCTTTTTCGAGGTGAGTATACTGTGCCTCTGTCTAACAGCGACACAGAAGTGATACCCGCGGTAAACCTACGATCTCCCATCCACTCATCAAGATTCCTCTTGAAGAGAGTCAATGAGGGACTCTGCCTAACCTGGACTGGGATTTTATTCCAGAGTGAAGGGAGCCTCTGGGTTATGAATCTGTCCCTCCAGCATGTCCTATTTATTTCAGTGCTGAGGTTCAAGTCTCTCGGCCATAGCTCGATGGGATTTGGATTTTCTGAGGTGCAGCATGTCCATTAATTCCAGGTTGGACATGGCTTTATACGTCAGGTACAGATTGCCTCTGAGCAGGCGGTATGCCACTGAGTAGAGCTGGAGTTTCTTTAACCGGGCAGCATATGGCATCTGTTTGAGCCCTTTGATCCTCTTGGTGAGGTACTTTTGGGGTCTTTCCAGTTGCTGCAGGTGTCTGGTAAGGTACATCCCAAAGGGGCATTTTACTCAATTATGGGCCTGATGAGGGATGAGTAAAGAGGCACGATGACCTCCCCTGATCTAGATGTGAATCCCTTCATGATTAGGTGGGCTATATAAAATGTTTTTCTAACCACTTTGGCCACGTGGTTGTCAAATGAGAGATTGCTATCAACCTGGGTCCCCAGGTCCCTAATTACTTCTTCCATACTTAATGGATTAACACTTATGTGGTAATTTGTGGGCACTTTGTTTTGCCAAAGGGGATGACTATACACTTTTTGGCGTTTAGCTTGAGGCCATGGCTCTGGCACCAGTTGTCTGTTTCTATGAGGCCCTTTTGGAGGATGCTTATGTTGGCTGGAGAGTCGATTATGGCACCCAGTTTGCAGTCATCTGCGAACTTGGTCAGCCACAGTCCTTCTGTGTTGGCCTGTACCTCCGAGAAATATATACCGAACAAGAGAGGTCCCAGGACTGAGCCTTGTGGGATGCCACTTGTAACTGGTTTGGAGTCTGACATGGCTCCAGCAATTCTAACCATGTGGGTTCTGTCCTTGAGCCAGTTTGCAACCCATCTAGTGAAATAGGGGTTTATATTTAAGCTGGTGAGCTTATCTATAATGCCTGAGTGGGGTATTGTATCGAAGGCTTTTGCGAGGTCCAGGTAGGCTGTGTGGACCACCTTCCCCTCGTCAATGGCCTTGGTGACTGTTTCAAAGAAATCAACCAGGTTTAAGAGGCAGGATCTGCCCTTAACAAAGCCGAACTGGGTAGGATCCAGTGTTTGTAGGTCCCCATTATCTTTATTTATGAGGTCCATGATGATCCTTTCCATAGCTTTGCAGACCAAGCTAGTCAGGCTTATGGGACAATAGTTTCCAGGATCCGTTGAGGCACCACCTTTGTGGAGAGGGACCACTGTTGCTGTACGCCACTCTTTGGGTACATATCCTGTAGTAAGGCTGAGATTGAACAGTAGTTTTATGTTTGGGTTTAGCTCTTCTTGGAGTTCATGTAGGATGCAGCCCGGGACACCGTCTGGTCCCATTGATGCTGTGTTTTTTGCTTTGGAGAGGGCGGCTCTTACCTGAGCATCTGAGATGTCAGAGGGCAGCACTCTGCTGGGATAGATATTTGCCCTTTTGGTGGGGAGGGGGGGAGATGTTTGTGCTGAACCTGTCAGCTAGGATGTTGGCAATGTCTGTGGGTTTGGTGTATTTGTTGTCATTTTGGACTAATTCTGAGCATATCTGGGAATTCCCACCCAGGTTCCTAACATAACTAAAGAAAGCCTTGTGATTATCCTTAGTGTCCTGTGCAATTTTTCTCTCGAAGCTGGCCTTAGACGATTTTATGAGTGCCCGTAGTTTTTTGCTAATACTGATCAGAGATGCCTTCCCTTTTTGGGATTTTGCTCTGTCATGTAGTAGCTTCCTCCTTCTGTTGTATAGTCTGTTTATGGCTGGGGTCCACCAGACAGGATGTCTGCCTTTGGAGGATTGGGTCTTGGCTTTATTTGGGATTGCATGATCCATGCATTCCTGAAGGTGTTCATAGAATGCGTTCATAAAGGATTCTGCGGTCTGGGCTGTATTTTCCACAGGCCCGGGGGCTTTGAAGGATTCCATCTCGGTTTTGAGGAGTGTGAAATTTGCTTTAGAGAAGTTTTTCACTGTGGTTTTCTGGGCAGGGGGTGGGGTCGGGATGTGAATATCCAGTGAAATTAATTTATGATCTGATCTTACCAGTGAGGGATACACTTCTGGTCTGGAGCATAGAGTCCCCATGTTGGTGATGATCAGGTCCAGTATGTTTTCCCCTCTTGTAGGAGTGGTAACAAGTTGTTCCATAGCATTTGAGTTTATAAAGTCTCGGAACCTTTGGGCTAGGGTGCTGGAGCTAGAGTAATGCTCCCAGACTATGTTTGGGTAGTTGAAGTCTCCTAATATAATGGTGTTTGGAGAGACCTTCATATTTTCCAGTTTTCTTAGGAAGGCCGAGTGGGGTTCCTGGGTTTGGGAGGGTGGTCTGTAGCAGGCTATAAACTGGAAGGCAGTTTTACCCACTGTTAGTTGTACATGGCTAGTCTCTGATGCTTCGTGCTGTGCCACCAACCTGGAGGTGTGGGTATCTTCGACAAATATTGATATCCCCCTCCTTTTGTGGTTCAGTCCAAGTTTTGGGGCCGAAAAGCATGGTATGAGGTATAACCTGGTAGTGCTGGGGTGCTCTCGGGAGCCTTGAACCAGGTTTCTGTTACTGCACAGATATCGCTGTTCTCCATGCTAAGGAGAGTTTTGAGTACGTGCATCTTGAGGTTTAGACTTCTGGCGTTGAGTAGCATTACTCTTAGTTTCTTATCCCTTGTGATACCTATGGAGGTGGGTTTGTCTTTTGAGCCTTGCCTAAAAAGGCACTATGGGGTAGCAAGAGCCTTTGCCAATATCCGAAAGCCCAGGGTAACAGGTGCAAGCCGTCCCTAGTTAAGCATCGTGGCTTGTCGAGCATGTCATCCCAGGCTGACAGGCATTGATCCCCTTTGAATAACACCAATACTTAAGCCAATTGTTGAAATTGATCATCTTGTCTTCATATTGTGGCATCATTCTTGGTGAGGGTAAGATGCTACTCATGGTCAGGGTCATACTGGCCTGGGCTACATGCTCAGAGAGCTCCTCTATGTCTCTTTTCATGTAGTCCAGGGAGGTACGTCTCAGGTCATTCACACCAGCATGGACAATGACTGAGTCATATTTGTACTTGCCTTGGAGTGACCTGAGTGCTTGTGTTATGTGGCGGATCCTAGCGCCCCACAGGCAGTTCACCGTGACCTTCTCCTTGTTCAGCCTGGTGAGCGGGACGTCAGTGTGCCTGATGATAGAGTCACCTATTACAAGTGTATCAGGTGTGTTGTTTAGCCTTAAGGGCTGTGACTGCTTGGCACACTGGCCTTGTGAGCTATGTGCTGCACGTGTTTTGTTTTGGGGTAGCGGTTGCTTGGGTGTCTGCTTTGGAGGTCTCTGCTGCTTAGGCAGATTTTTATTTAGAGCCTCCGAGTATGTTTTTGTGTGTTTATGTGTTTGGTTTGCTGTCGTGGTACGTCTATGTGAGACTGGAATTGTAGTGAGTGTGGTTTCCTTCTCCTCCTGACTGGTTACGCCAGTACTGAGTTGAGAGAGCTTAGCCTCCAGTTTGGCTATATGGTTGCATCTCTCTTTATTTATACTTTGTTAAGGCCGCAGTGATGCAGCTGTAGCGTTGTTGCCTCACATGTTTTGCTTTGTTAAGGAACATGTTCAGTTACTGTGAAATAACAAGTAGTGTTTTGTTTTGGTAAGGCATATGTTATGTTAATGCCTATACTGTGGAGGAACAATTAGCTTTTGTTCTGTTACTGTGAAGTAACAAGACAACTAATATTTTGTTTTGGTAAGGAATATGTTATGTTACTGCCTGTACTGTGGAGGGACAATTAATTTTTGCTTTGATGGGCATGTGTTCTGTTACTGTGAAGTAACAAGTAACATTTTGTTTTGGTAAGGCATATGGCTAAGCATCCCATTTATCCCTGTCTGATGTTGCCTTGCATTACTTACACACTTTTAAGCTTTGACTGTTAGGTCAATTGATATTAATAAGGCAGATCCTTTCCCATGTTTGTTGAAAGTACTAACTTCTCACTGATGTAATCCATTTCTGGATTTTTGTTTTGTAGACACTTAAATAGTAACTTGCACTACACAGCATTAAATATAAATTGCCTTACTCTAGGATACTGTTTTCTTTTCTTTTCGTTTTTCTTTTGTTTTCTTTTCCCTAAAGTGGATTATCTTACCAAGCAAATGAAGCTAAGAGGTGGTATGAAAGTAATTAAAGTTAATACTGTACAAGCACTGTCATGAGTACATGCCAGCATGCTTACACACACACACACACACACACACAAACACACACACACACACACACACACACACACACACACACACACACACACACACACACACACACACACACACACTCTCTCTCTCTCTCTCTCTCTCTTTCTCAGATAATATAATAAAATTCTGACAGGCACCAGAAACATGTCATCCTTTAGATGAGATGTTAAACTAAGCATCCATATGCCTGACTTGTTGGTAGCTCAGCTGAATGCAAAAGATCCAGCAGAAGTCCTTTGTCGCCTTGGCCAAATTTCCCCTAGTCAGTGTGAATACCACCTCAGGTCTCCCCTAAAAAGAGGTCACTGGCCAAGTGGGACTAACCTGATCATCAAAGTATAAATAAATGTTCATTTGTCTTTCGGATTTTCCTGGTTAGGGGTCGCCACAGTGGAACTCCAGTCCGCTAATGATTGGCAGTAGAGTTTTATGGTGCCGAGGTGCCAGCTCGACACCCAACCTTCAATGAAGGCACACCCATTCACGCATGTCTTTTGAACGCCACTCGACCATGGGGAGGACATGCAGACTCCACACAGAAGACACTCCAGCCGAGAATCAAACGGGAGAACCTCTTGCTGTGAGGCAACAACTCTATAGCTGCATCACCGCGGCCTTAACAAAGTATAAATAAATTAATTAATTTAAAAATCAAACTATTTCTTCACAATTTAAATTATTAACTAAGACATTGCTCAAATACAGAAAATGTAGGTTGTATGTTGATTTCTTTCAATAAGATTATCAAAGGTCATCCTTAAGGGGGTGAACTTTAGAGAATAAGGGCTAGGAACATAAAACGCAGCCCAGGACCTGCAAGTTCTAATAGTGCCTATCTATTCACAGCTCATCTCAAATTATTTAAGTCAGCTCTGTTGATATCATCAGTGTTAAAAAGTGGGTGATACAACTTGGATACTATAGGAGCACCAGGCATCTTCAGAATAACCAAGCCTGTCTCAAACAGGATATTGCCTGTCTGATTATATAACAAAATTCATCCAAAGACCATGTCTGAAAATCAGAAATGGATCACTCCTTGTACTTCAAATAAACATAATTCACAGGAACTAATTGTAGAAAGAAAAGCTGCCAAACATGAACAGGCATATAATTTGTTACTAACCACAAAATGTGACTAGATGACCATAGCAGAGTGCACACAGGTATCGTGTACATCCCCTCCACTCAGTAAATATAGTAGAATATTTGACTGATAACACTTATCAGGGCTGTGAATAAAACAATTTCATACTTATGGAGAGCTGTAACCTAAGACTGACATAGCCACATAATTAGAAGCTAAATAGCATGCTTATTCTTTATAATTTAAAACAAACAGTTACTGAGCTGGCCATGCCTAACCCTGTTAGCGGTACCTTCACCTTGCTAATATCAACAGCTGAAATAGCCCCTGTAGATGTTGGAGCACCAATTTACTACCCAGTGTGTTAAGTGACCACTGCCCAGTGACACCATTCTGCTTGTTTAGAAGGCCCATTGGGATTGAACCTGTGCATGTCTCAATAAGATTTTTCCCAGAAACCAAGGAGACCTCCATGCCTCTGAAACATGACAGTTTGGATTGGGACCTCATTTTGATATAATATAACCCCACAGAACCCTAGAACTATTCTTCAGATTAATTTTCCCATTCACAATAGATTATTCTCCTGCAGATTGTGTATACTTAGGGAGAACATGTACCCATGATTTACCTCCGATCTTCACTTGCAGCTTAAAGACAAGGTTCAGCCAGGAAGATTAGAGAAACAGAAGCATAAGGCCTAAAGCGAATCAGTTGTTGCTGTGAGCTTAGAAACAGTACAAAACAGTACAGAACAGACACAAATCTGGCTGAAGCAGTATACCTCAAAAATAAAGCTACTGGTGGGTCACCCCCTAAAAGTTTGGAAGTGATCAAAGATCTTGAGGAGCTCTATAAAAATTCCAATCACATAAAAAAAAGACCAAATCCTGATCAATTGGCTAACAGACCAGGATAATTAAGCATCTGATCCAATATCATTCATCATCATCATCACCAACCTCCTTTTTCTTATTTTCTGCATGGGGTCAGGATGTTGTGTCAGCTGTCACCACCCCTCTCGATTCATTGACACTCTCCTACCTTCTTCATCAGCCATCTATTATTTAACAAAATCTCTTCAAAATAAGTGTATAGGCTATTCACAAAACTGAAAGTTGCACAAGCAAAGTCCATCTCTATCTTACCTTCCTAAAATTGCCTGTCCCTTAATCTCTATATTTTTCAGATTTTCTTCTCCTTCTCATTCCTGGGACACTGTCACCAAGGTTTAAGCATGCCGTTGTCACCCTTTTCCCAAAATTCTCACCCTAGCTTTCCCACTTTTCATCTACCCCATTCTAAACCTCTATCTTGTGATAAAATCATAGAATTGACCACAAATGCATTGAAAATTGTGATAAACTGTTATAAAAGCAACACAGGTTTAAGAAAATGTATGATACACCGACAGATATATGCCATTTTACTAAAGTTAGCTAGATATATTTAAACTGTAAAAGAGCCATCTTTCTGCATGTGAAGAGGGTGTGAATCATACACTATTAATCACAAAATGTAGAAATATTGGTTTTGAAAAAAGTCCCATAGATGGTTTTATCAATCAGATCAGATCTTCCAAGTAATATTAGTCCATCCTCCTTGGGCATAGAAGTTGTTTTGATCAGGAGTACCGCAGGGGTCTACACTTTGTCCACTATTATTTCAGTCTTTACCCATGACTGATTGTTTGATCCTCTTCAGCTCCAGGTTGCATCGTATGTAAATTAGGTTGGTATTTCTAAACCTTTCAAAAATACAAAGATTCAAAAAGATCTACACTTGAAATTAACTGCTATGGTCCAAGTCTAAGAATAATAATAATAAATTATTTGTTATTACAGGCAAGAAAATAGTCACGTTGTTCATAACTGGACATAAGCTGAAGCAAACCACCATTTTCCAACTCTGTGGCCCTTCTGAGCTATCCTTGCTCCGAAACATATGAACAAAAACACCTAGAGTATTTAACAACAGAGTCCTATCATTTAATGAACGTACCAAAACTAATATAGATAGGGTATTCAATTAACTTAATTGTTGCCATAAGTGGTCTTTGAGTCTTAAGCTTTGAGGACAGAATGGCAATTGCCATTACTTTAATCATCGTAAAAACTAGAATATGCCCTCCCAGGGGTTGCAATCAGTTCTGCATTTAGCGCAACAATTTTACAAACAGCACTTAACAAAATGTGTCACTTTATTTCTCCTTCCAACCAAAGTGAACAGAATTGCTTTTCACCTGAAAAAAAGCAAAATTGCTCTAGTTACAGCTGGAACATCCACACTCTTGGCAGTACTCAATTTCAGGTTGCATCATTTAGAATACTGTCCTCTTTTGTAAAATCTACATTATGCACCGAGGTCACAAGCAGAGGGTACCTAGACCAAACTCTGGATTAGCAATGGAAAAAGTCTCTGCAAAATAACATAAGCTTATTGGCTTCAGCTTCCAAATGAAGTTGAGTTACATTAATTATGAGATGCTCATACAAAATTGTTAACCTATGTAACAGACTTGTACCAATGTGTACATTACAAAGAAATGGATATCTGATACTCACGCACTGTCTACTGTGTACATTTTTATCATGCTAACTATGTAAGTTGTTTCTGCCATGTGATTAATATTGTTTGTTCCTATTGGTAGGTTATATTCATATTAGATTTCTATTCTTAAGATAAAGTCTCTTGCCACCCCTATAGTTCCTTTTTTAGGCAGTGTTCCAAAGACCAAATTACCACCGTAACAGCTACATACAAATGCAATCTCAGAGTCATGCTGCTCAGCGCTAGAAGTCTTCATCTCAAAATGTACTTGCTCGAAGCACTCCTCAAAATGGAGAACATTGACATTTGTGCTGTAACAGAGACCTGGTTTAAAGCAGTGGAAAGCATCCCTGCACTACCAGGCTATAACTCATTCCACACCTTTTGGCCCCAGAACTTGGACCGAAGCTCCAAAGGCAGTGGTGTTTCTATATTCATAAAGGATGAGCACACATCCAGACTGGTAGCCCAACATAACACATCAGAGATACTTCAGGTGCAGCTAACATTGGGTAAGACAGCAATTCAGTCCATAGTCTGCTATAGGTCCCTAACCATGTCCCAAAACTCACACTCCACATTCCTAAGCACCTTGGAGAATATTAGGGTCCAACCTAACACTCTCATACTGGGCAACTTCAACTACCCCACCATTAAATGGAAAGACTACTCATGTACCAATACACTTGCCCAAACATTTCCTGGAATTCATTAATTCCAATGCCTTGGACCAGCTCATTCTTACCCCCACTAGAGGTAGCAACATCCTTGATCTGGTCATTACTAACATGGGCGACCATTGCTCTACACCAATAGTCAATTCCTCCCTGGTTAGATCTGACCACAAATGAATCACCTTGGAAATACACATCCCTCCCACCCACCCCACCCCACCCCACAAAGTAATCACCATGAAAAACTTCTCCAAAGCTAACTTTGGGCTCCTAAAAACAGAGGTGGCTAACTTCACAGCACCCATGCAAATGGAGACTAGTTGCATGACCGCCAAATCATACACCATATACGAACACGTACACAAATGCATGGATCTCGCCATACCCAATAGAACCAAGATGCTCTCCACCAAAAAAAGGAAGCCAATCTGTTGGTCCCCTGCCATAAAAAAACTCTACAACAGAAGGAGGAAACGGATGTGGAATAAGGGGAAGTCTCAAGACTGGAAAAACTCTTTCATCAGCCTCAACAAAAAGTTGAGATCCCTCATGAAATCCTCTAAAGCTAGCTATGAAAACTGAATTGCAGCAGATAGTAAAGACAACTACAAGGCCTTCTATAGTTATATAAAGAATCTCCATGGCAATACCCAAATTTGCTCTGAGCTACCACACAATAGTACCTCCTATACCGAGCCAACAGATATTGCCAATATACTGGCCAACAGATACAGTGCCAACTTTATCCCCCCCTCAAAGGACCAATCACAATACCAGTAGATTGCCAGGCACCCAGTATTACTGCTGCACAGGTTAAAACAGCACTGTCCAATGCCAAGAATACAGCTTCTATGGGACCTGACAATATCCCTGGCTGTGTTCTACATGAACTACAGACTGAAATGGCACCTCACCTGTGTGCCCTATTCAATCACAGCCTCACCTCAGGCTTTGTCCCTGCTGAATGGCGCACTGATACAGTCATCCCTCTCCACAAAGGAGGAGCGATTACAGACCCTGGAAACTATCATCACATTAGCCTGACGAGTCTGATATGCAAAGCTATGGGACGCATCATCATGGACCTAATAAACAAAAATATAGGGAATCTCCAAGCGCTGGATCCCACATAGTTTGGTTTTGTGAAGGGTAGATCATGCCTGCTCAACCTGGTCAACTTCTTTGAGTCAGTCACCAGAGCTGTGGATGAAAGCAAGGTGGTTCATACAGCCTACCTTGATATGGCCAAGGCCTTTGATACCATTCCCCACTCAAGAATCATAGAAAAACTCACTAAGCTAGGTATCAACCCGTATATCACCATGTGGGTTGCAACCTCGCTCACAGATAGAACCCACAGTGTGAAAGTAGCTGACTCCAAGTCAGACTGCTAACCAGTCACAAGTGAAGTCCCACATGGTTCAGTCCTGGGTCCTCTCCTGTTTGGTATCTACTTCTCTTTAGTCTAGGCCAACATGAAGGGACTCTGGCTGACGAAGTTTACAGACGATTGCAAGTTGGAAGCTATTATTAACTCCCCAAGTGATGTTGACATCCTACAGAAAGGCCTCATTGAGATCAACTACTGGTGTCAGAACTATGGCCTTAAGCTCAATGCCAAAAAAATGTGTCGTCATCCCCTTTGGGAAAAACCCAGTTCCCATGAATTACCACATCGATGGTAGTCCACTGAACACAGAAGGCATTATAAGAGATCTGGGAACACAAGTCGACAGCAACCTCTCTTTTGACCACCACATTGCCACTGTGGTCAGAAAGTCCTTCTATGTGGCACATCTCATTACTAAGGGATTTGCATCCAGGGAGAAAGAGGTCATTTCTCCCTGTACTCTGCCCTCATTAGACCAATCATCAAGTACAATGCCCCATTTGGCATGTACCTCACTAGACACCTGCAACAACTTCAGAGACTGCAAAAATACCTCACAAAGAGGATCCTAGGCCTTACAAACTTGTCCTATTTGGACAGACTCAAAAAACTCTAACTATTCTCTGTCTCATATCACCTACATTGAGCCAATCTCTGCTTGCCTTACAAAGCCATGTCTGACCCAGCTCTGTTAGAAATGCTACATCTAAAGAAATCCAATCCCTCCACAACACATGGTCCAGAGACCTCTACCTAATTACCGCAATCAACAGAACAAGGAGGGACAGGTTTGTAACCCAGAGATTGCCCATGCTTTGGAATAGATTTCCCATAAATGTCAAACAGAGCACCTCACTGGCCCTCTTCAAGAGAAATATTGGTGAGTGGATGAGAAATAGAAAATTCACCCTGGGGATCACTCCAGTGGCTCTACTCAACAGAGACACTGGGAACTAAGGTCAGGTAACACAATGCCAGGGTAATCCTATGGGCTAGGCTTGTAAAGGCTCCAGGGCCATTAGTCTAGTACACACCTATGAACCTAAGTATGAAAAAAGTTTAGTGTAAGAGGTGTTATTATATTGTAATTCTCTGATCTGTTCTTGCTAATTGTTAATTAGAATATGTGTCTGCTTCTATTTGGAATTTATTTCTTTGTGTCATAGTATCTGATTACCAGAGTTATGACTAAAAATTGTCTCAGAGACAGACATACCTACTGAACAGAAAAATAAATAAACAAATAGAGCAACCTGCCAGGGATTGGCTGAAAAAAAATCAGGGAAAAGTGCAAACACACATTTGTTCAGCATGTAGGCAGCAGGAATTTCTCAGAAGTGGTTTTATCAATTTCCAGGCCAGATTTTCATCAAAATATTTTCTCCTTACCAGCTCCAGCATAAACTGTGCTTCACACCATAATTTTCACCATAATTTTTCTCTGTGATCACCTTACTGAGAGAAACAATGTACATATTATATAAATTATGTGTCTAAACAAACACACGTAATATAAATCCTGTGTCTAATGCTTTATTGTCATTGAATGCAAAACAAGATTGTAGCATATTCCATCTCGGTGACTGCCCTTTTTGTATAATAATAGTAATAATAATAATGTCCCAAAATATCACATGTCAGTAAATACGAAATTCTCTAGCAATTTTTTTTTAGTTGGCTTTTCCATCATAAAAAAGTCAACACCAATAGTAACATAAATCAGTCATATAACCAAATTAAATTTATATGTGCAAAAACAAAACATCTAATGCACATAGACGAGATATAGATCTGCTGTTAGGAAAAACAGGAAGCAAAATGTTATTGACTTTACCTGTATGTTTCCATTAATAGCGCTGCTTGTTATTAATGTGTATGATATTTTACATAAAACTATAAACACTGTCCGGAATTCATGGACATACAGGTATAAAACTGTATAGCTGTGCAAAGTTCATTTGCAGCCAATATAATTACAAAATCAGTAAAACAACACACCAAAGAAGCCAGCATAGATCAAGAAAACTAAATGGAACATCACACAGCAAGTATACAACAACAAGTGAAACAATGGTATAGGAAAGTATGCATGCCATGGCACAGAGCTGTTCTGGTTTCCCATCCTATAAAATCTAAGACCAAAGCATTTCCATTTGTAATAAAGCTGCAGCTGTGACATAATACAATGAACATTGTTTGAAAATGCTGCTTTTTATAACTTCCCCACGCAGTAATGCAGATAGCTACATTGTGTGGCAGCGTCATACTTACTCGTGGCTTTGTATACAACACATAATACTTCCTGGGACTGCTCAGCAGTACAGGCTAATACACATGACTGCACAGACAGTCTCCTACCTTTCAACAACAGTATGAGTCACAAAAAGTCATAAAGTGAAGTATTAATGATTCCTCGCAAATGCGTAAGGCTTTCTTTACTATGTATGCCACATTCCCTTCTGCTAGTTTGTCACTGTAGCCTGCCTATGAATACTGCAAATAAGGCTGCTATCAGTATTTATAAACAACTTAAAAAGAAAAGCGAATGTATGAAAAAATATGCTATAGACCCACAAGAACTTTATTGCACTCTAGTGCCATGGCTAAGCCTTCAAAGGAGTTATATAACAAACACATAAAAAATACAAATTGATATACAGAAACTATTAACTAATTAGCCAATTAAAACATTAAAATAATTAACTAATTAAATTAAACACTTTCAATTACATTCTACATTCAAACCCTGAGGTGACAGCATGCCAAACTTTAAAATATATGCAGTCTGTTTATATAACAATTTATCTTTAAGTAAATTATTTTCACCAAATGTAATTGATCCTTGCTATAGAATTGTAGATTTTAATAATAAAGCATTACTCTGATGAAACTGTTTAAAATGCATAGCTATGGACTCTCAGTTTTCTGATTGAGAGTCAATATCCACTTGACAGCATTTTAGCTCAAAGTTCGCAGATGAACAAGTATCCTGCAATTAGATCTGTAACCAGATAACTATGTTGGTGTGTGTGTGTGTGTGTGTGTGTGTGTGTGTGTGTGTGTGTGTGTGTGTGTGTGTGTGTGTGTGTGTGTGTCTGTGTGTGTGTATACATGAGTTCAGAGGCATAGCCTGATATTCTGCCACCTGGTGCTGTCCTCCAATTTGGTACCTCCCCCAACTCTCAGTTGATGTCCATTCGCAATCTAAAGCTCCTAACTAAAGGAGCTGGCCAGCCAGGTCCATTCTTCACATGTACATGTGTTCATAAAGGAATAAAATAAGAACATTAATTAATTAATTCATTTAAAAAATAATAAAAAAGTTATGTTCTTCCATCTTTTGGACAGGCACTCCTAATGTAAGTAAGAAGCAGTCCAGGTCCATTCTTTCCAATCTATGCTCCTTAAGGAGCAAAAAAAAAGCTCTTCTTAAACTGTAGCAAACTGCTGCTACATTTCTAGCAAGCAGTTTGCTACAGTTTATGCCTCACACAGAACCATAAAGCTGTTTAGTTCAGACTTAAAAAACTCTTTGAAGTATAGAAAAATGATTGCCACCATACCTCTCAACTGTACAGATTTGTGCAGAATGTCCAGATTTCTGTCTCATATTTTTGGTCTTTTTTTCATAAAATTGTGGTTTTCTGGCAAATTAGTAGCAAATCATTAAAGACTGGACTTAGAAAATAATGACAGGCATTTGAGTTTCGGACTTCAAACCCTTCAGAAAATTCATGATAATGCACAACCTCATCAACTTTCTAAGTTTATAAGAGCAATATTTAAAAATTGTCCCTATTTTTGGGCCTTTGTCTCACTTTTATTTCTGCCTTTGTCCATATTTCTTGCTCTAAGAGTTTGAGAGGTGTGATTGCCACATTTTAGCAAGCAGATGCTTCAGTTTATGCACTGCATCAACTGTAAAATGCTGTTTCAATTCAAACCACAAGTGCAATACCTACTGGCATTAATGAATGACAGTAATATACTTAATACCTCATCATGCCTCACTAAGATGCTACACACACACACACCTGAGAAAGAAAGAATATGCACAGAATAGATAGGGAATGATAACTATAGCCTTGGGTAGACTGGTGGGGTATGTAAATGTTGTAATATTCTGTTCTACAGGTAATTCCACTTAATTGCTGAGTCATAAAGGACAAAGGCTTTCTCCCATCCTCAAAAAGCACTATATGACAGATGTAACAATGGGCACAACCACATGTGGGTGGAAATAGAAAGAGTGATCTAAGGGTGTGGTTCAGGTACCTCTTCTGGAACATGCCTACAATGCAGAACAAACTGTGTCAATAGAATGGCCCTCACATGTGCCATACTTCACAGCATGATTTTATTTATTATTTTATTTATTTAAATTTGTTGACCGGGAGTGTCCGACTGGTCGTAGGTCCATTTTCAGTGGAGGCCTGGGGAGAAAAGCTCCACAGTTAAAATAAACAGACAGTAGTTACATTGGATTACATAGCGATTAACAATTTAACATAGCAATTACTTACAACATATTTACAGATGAAGAACATAGTGCATCAGTAGACAATTAGAATCTTTATCTGTTAAGTACATAACAGACATTAACAAATGTTACAATGAGAAGTTCCTGCTGTATAATAAGTACTAGGCTTATGAGCATCTGAGCTTGCTATAATCAAGGTAGTTAGTGGAGTGGAAAGAAAGGTAGGGGTTGGATGGGGAGGGTGATATTAGAGTGGAAGTTGCAAGGGCACAGCCAGCATGTTTTTAGGTGTGCTTTTAGTAAAGTTTTGAAGTGGGTGCATGATGGTATGGAAGTAATTGTGGGTGGGAGTGAGTTCCATAATTTGGCTATGGCAAGAGAATAGTGCTTCATCAGCAGAGTTATTGGCTTTAGTGATCTGCAAGTGATTTTTGTTGCTGGATCTTAGTGGTCTGGTGGTGCGATAGGGTTGGAGTAGATTCTGGAGGGATGGGACATTTAGTGGATGGTTTACTAGTTTGTGGGCGAGTGAGAGTTGATACCACTGAAGGAGGTGAGGGAGTTCAAGCCAGCCCAGTTCAGCAAGTGAGGGACAGTGGTGACTACGGTAGGATGCCCCTGTGGCGAATCTTTCCACTCCACTAACTACCTTGATTATAGCAAACTCAGATGCTCATAAGCCTAGTACTTATTATACAGCAGGTCTCTAGCTTGTTTAGATCGCATTGCCTTAGGTTGGTATATATTGGAGAGGCATAAAGTATGGTGGTGATAAGGTGGGAATTTGCTATTGAAATCTTTGCTGCTTTGGTGAGAAATTGCTTATTTCTGTATAACGCTCCTAGTTTTTTGTGGACTTTTTTTATGGTCATGGATATGTGAATGTCAAATTTTAGTTTATTGTCTATTTCCACTCCAAGCAATTTGGTGTGTTCAGTTGGGTATATAGTGGTGTTGTCTTTTGCTGTGGTGTTAAAGTGAGAGTTGTTTTGAGTATGTTTGGTGGGTTGGAAGATGAGTAGTTTAGTTTTGTTTGGGTTGAGTATTAATTGGGCATCTGATAACCATGTTTCAACAGAGGAAAAGGCTTCCTGTGTGACTTTTTGCAGTTTTGGTAGGGACTGGGCTGAGCAGATGATGGTTGAGTCATCTGCGTATTGTGTATGAGTGTGCCATGTTTGGTGGCAGAGGCTAGATTATTGGTGTAAACACAGAAGAGTAGGGGTCCAAGGATGGATCCTTGGGGAACCCCTATGGAGACAGGTAGTTGGGGAGATATGTCATTATGCCATACAATGGATTGTTGGCGGTCAGACAGGTAACTCTGAAACCAGTTGGTGACTGATTGAGAGAAGGATAGGTTATTGAGGGCAGAGATAAGTTGTTTGTGTGGGACCATGTCAAATGCTTTAGATAGGTCTAGGAAAGTAGCAGAGGAGAGATAGCCATTGTTTTTATGCTGAAGGATAGTGTTAGTAAAGGACAGTAAGGCAGTGGTGGTGCTATGGTTTGGTCAGAAACCATGCTGAGTACTGGAAAGGAGGTTGTTAGTAAGGAGGTAGTCTGAGACCTGAGAGTGTATGCATCTTTCTAGTATTTTGGAGAGTGGAGAGAGAATAGCTATGGGGTGGTAATTGGTTAGTTCTGCGAAGGGTCTGCCTTTGTTGAGGGGAATTATATGTGATATTTTCTACAGTGTGGGAACGTAACTTTCTGACAGAGATCGGTTAATCAAGATGGATACTGGGTAGGCCAGAGCATCAGCTGCGATTTGTAGGTATTCACTTGGGAGGTTGTCTGCTGCTAATTTGGTGGGTTTAAGTTTAGTTAAGAGTTTTTTTATGTTGGAGGTAGGTACAGGAGAAAAAGAGAAGGCAGTGGGGAGATTACTAGTTGAAGGTGTGGACTGGAGGGGAGGGGGTTTGTGTTGTTTAGCTAGTGATAGTATGGTTTGGGTGAAGTGTGTGTTGAATGAGGTAGCAATATTTTCTGAGGAGTGAGGGATGTTAGGTGGAGGGGTACTGACTTTACCTGGGTGGAGGATGGAGTTTATGGAGGACCAGAATTGTTTGGGGCTGTGTTGTGAGGAGTCTAGGGCAGACTGGTAGTATTGGAATTTGTCCTGTTTTATTACCCTTTTGACTCTTTTGCGTACTTCTAGGAATTTCTGTCTAGTTGAGGGGTTTTGGTTTTGCCAGTGCTCCCAGGCTTTATCCCTGCTTTTCATTTCTGACTTAGTGGTTTTCTGTAGCCATGGGGAGGGTTGTGCTTTGATTCTGGAAAATCTTATGGGGCATGGTAATTAGGGATGCACAGGAAGGTAGTATTAAAAAATTCAACTGCGTCATCAAGACTGAGGTACTTTAGAGGATGCCAGTTACATTCTTTGAGGGATGAGATGAATGTGAGTGGGTTAAAGTTTAGTTTTTTACATATTTGACGGTAGATGACAGGTTTAGCTTGGTATAGGTATTTTTTGAGTAGGAATATTGGGGAGTGATCACTGAGGCTATCTGATAAGCAGCCTGTTATATATGACTGGGGGCTCTTACTGATTAGTATCCAGTCCAGGGTAGTGTGCTTGTTGGAGTTTTTTTTTATACTGGTTGGCGACTGGACTAGTTGGGTGAAGCCATGAAGGTGTACATGATGGGTTGGATTGTTGCCAGAACAGGATTGCCAGTCAATATTGAAATCACCTAAAATGATAGTTTCTTGGGGGAGATGGTGGGTAGACCAGCTGAGGAGGTTTTCTAGTGGAGGGATGTTTTGGCCAGGTGGGAAGTAGCATCCAATTATGTTGATGGTTTTGTTTTGGTTTATTTTGAGGTTGGTATATATTATTTCTTCATTGCCTATTTGTGGAGGTGATGATTTTAAGATCTGGATGTTTAGATGCTGTTTAAATATTATAGCTACACCACCTCCTTTTGTTTAGCCAGTCTACTCTTAGTATGCCGTAACCTGTATGGAGTATTTGCTCACTGGTAATGTGAGGTTTTAGCCAGGTTTCTGTCAGGATGACTATATCTGGGGAGTACAAGTCTATGGTGGCATGGAGTTCATGGACTTTGTTGGATATACTTCTAATATTTAGGCTTAGTAGAAGGAAGTCACTTGGCTTTCTATTGGCTGTAATATGGGAGAAGTTGTGGTTTCTAGTCTGATTATGAGGATTGGGGTTGGAGATGGTAGGGCCAGGGTTGGGGTGGATGTCTCCACTTAGGGCTAGTTTTGATATGCATGAGATTATTAGTTTTCTCAGCTTTTGAATGTGTTTGTTTATAAGGGAAACTTTATGATTGTGCTCTGTGGGTAATAGGTATGGTGGGAGGGTTACTATGTTAAGTTGTAGGGATGCTTTATGTTTGAGTAATATAGTTGGTAGAATATGTGGGGGGTGCATAGGGATGGTTCTTGAGCTGGTGGGAGGGGAGCTGAGTGTGGGTGAGACATGAGTGTTGGTGTGAGTAGTAGCACAGTGGTAGTGGTTGAGTGGGGGAATGATGGAGCTTTGGTAGGATGTAAGATATGCAAGGAGAGTGCATGCAGTGAGCATAGGTAAGGTATGCTTGTACATGTTAGTTGAGGAGGTGTGATAGTAGTGGGAAGATGGAGGAGGTAGTGTTGGGTTAGCACTGTGGTTGACTATTGGAAAGATGGGAGGGGTTTGAGTGCAATAAAGGTGGGACCACTGGGGACGGGAAGGAATATGGGGCAGGGTGGGGAGCAAAGCGGCTAGAGACCCTGTTAGTTGCTCGTATGAGGGGGCTGGAAACAATCTGTTAACATAGTTAACTGATAAATGAACATATGATAGTGACAAGGGTGGTTGTAGTTTTAAAAATGCTGCCTGTCACAGGTAATATTTATTAACTTTGGGATTGTCTTAAGGTAATAAACAGGGAAGGGGGAGGGAAGAACAAGGGTGTGAGCAGGCAGTTCTTTGTACTGCTGCTAATGAGCCAAAGCAAAGACAAGTATGTGTTAAGAAACAATCACAATTGACCAAGGACTGCTCTGAAACTGTAAGTCATTTCTTAATTTCTCAGGTGGAAAAACAGGATAACCTTGTATCAGTAGGCTACTGTGGTCACAGTTTAAAGTAACAAACACACAGTATTATCAGTTATGGATACTATTTGCTAACAGAAGGGAATAAGAGAAAGTGGAAGATGTGTGTGTGTGGGGGGGGGGGGGCTGCTTACAAGCCAAAGCAGAGTACTCTCCAGGGGAAAATGAATATTGGCTCAAACAGGTAGACACATACTCAAAGTTAACTGTAGCTGTTTGCAGACAGTTCAGACCTGGACTGAGCTTTTCTTACAAGAATGATAAAGGTGGGACCACAGTTGAATACTTAAGAGTGGTGTTAGGTCTAGAAAAGAAGAGTACAGAGAGGAGTAAGCACTTTTGAGATGGTAAATATATATTATAAAGATTACAAAAAACACACTGAGCAAATAGCTACCACATGCAAGACAATGTCTTAAACCAACTACTTAGTATATGCAGATACTGAGACAATTGGAAGAACATTAGAAAAAAAAACTCAGACAGTTATGCAGTCACAGATAAAAATATAGCGAGCAGCAATCTGTCGTGGTTCTCTGATGTGATTCTATCCACCAGTAACAGCACAATTATACAGAAATAATTAGACACCAGTATGAGCTGTCTATACACAACACATGATGGAGTGCAATTACTTGTAGAACAGAACATTACAATATTTACATATTTCATCAATCTACCCAAGGTTATATTTATCATACTCTACCCATATTATACCCAGTGCATTTAGAAAAACCTCCTGGAGATGCCTGAAGCATTGTTCTTTTCCAATTATGTTAAGGCATGTTCAAAGGCACAACATACTGTAATTGACTATGTATATATGAAGGTCCTAGTATTAATCTACTACACCTAAACCACTCACTAGCTGTTTCAGAGCAATATTTATGTGAGAGTAGTTCTGTGGCATATATAGCTATTTGCTCTTGTTGTAGAGCGTTTTACATTAAATACAGTAGACCAACACACAACTTAGAGAATTTATGAGCACTTAAATGCAATAAGGCAAAAACAAACAGTGCTTTGTACAAACTACTCAATGCTCTCCCTTTAGGAAATGTCTTTTTTTCTGTTTGGACAGTGTAAAGTTAGACATTAGAGGTGATGGAGTGAATGTTCTGTTAGAATACAAATAATTATCATGGTAACTGTTCTTGACTGTCAATCACAATCCTGGTTTAAATGATAAAATCAGCATCAAAAGACTTTTGAAATGATATTCTTTACAAATAAGTAATAACAAATTATATAAATACATTTCAAAGTGTATTTTTATTATTCTTGATGTTTGGACTTTTATATTTGGATTGATAAAAGTGTGCCTTTTGTATAGACTTATTTTATTGCCAGCACTATGACAAATACTTGTTACAGGTGTGATGGTTTAGATAAGATAATGTGCAACAGTTGATTGATCATCCTGAAGAAGTCAGATTACTGATAACACAAACGTGCATAACTTAATAACTGGCTCATAACAGAGAGGAATAAAGCCCCAGATGATCCATTTAAATTAATGACACTGGCACTGAAGAGACCACAGAGGGAGGAACAGCCAATGTCAGCTTGTCCATCCTGGAGGGAGGGAGGTAGTCTAAAGGCTCATTGCAATGTGCAGTATACATGTTTGGCTATCTCCATGCTACATTTGTTGCATGCAGAACAGCATTGTCTTGTTGGATAACTGCAGTTAGCACAGAGTATAGCACCCTTTCTTCATCCTTGTGCTATCATCCCAGTCCAGTTAAATCTCCCCACTCCTCTCCCTGGTTAAACCCATAGTAATTAATCTGAAACCATGGATAGGCATTTCATGCTACCTCTGTGGCCAGCCTGGTGGACACAGGCATCCTGAGACAATGTAGAGTTGTCTCATATATACTGACAACCACTTAATCCTAAAACAAACAAGCACATTATGTGAGAGTTGTGTTTACACTATGAAAATTGAGACATGACCCTCACATATTGACAAATCAAATGGTAAACAGGTTGTCAGCACATGCACATCATTTTCCTCACTAGATAAGGTCTCGCCACATAAACCCACATTTGAGGAGGTACTCACAAATGACTTACAAAAATGTCAGAGACCTCATGTATGCTTTCCTCAGAAACCATATGCAAACAAAAGCAAGTCAACACCAACCACTACACATAAAAATACACATAGCTGTGTCTCCACAAGCAAGCTCTTAAGGTGAAACACCACACATTCAAACATCTTGGTCATATGAGACTCCATCATAAGACACATGGATGACCCCCTCACCAGGCTGGATAAAGAAAAGACAAAAAAAGCAGGTACTGGCCACCATGCTGAACAGCTTCAAAACTTTTATTTAAAACACAATTAAAAACACAGAAATGAGCGCTTTTGGGACCAAGCATTTCTTCAGATAAAAAAATTGAAAGTTTTGAAGCTGTTCAGTGTGGTGGCCAGTAGTTGTTTTTTTGTTTGTTTCCTTCCTTTGGAATCTTTGTGGGCAGGCAGCCTTTGGTGGAGTATCTACAGTTTTTCTTTGGTTAAGCTGGATACAGAGAAGGTTACAGTTGGTTGTCTGTCAGGAGCCAGGATTCACCAGATCACACAGGCACTCAGGTCACTCAACCACAATTATCAGTATAACTCAGTCATAGTCCATCTAGGTGTGACTGACCTGAGATGTACCTCCCTGGACTATATGAAGAGAGACATGATGGACCTCTCTGAATGCTTGTCAAAGGCTGGTGTGACCCTCACACTGAGCAGAATTCTAGCCTTACCAAGAATGATATCACAATACAAACAGAAAATGATTGACTTCAATAACTGGCTTAGCAATTGGTGTCATTCTGAGGGGATCCACTATTTGTCAGTCTGGGAACATATAGATTTATAAGTTCATAAATAAGTACTAGTCTAACTGCCCTTACAAGCATTTTTAAGCCTAGCCAGTTACCCCATGTGAGAATAAAACCCTGCACTTTGTGTTTACAATGTAAACAACTTAACCATTATGCCAATCTCCCTCCTTTGCCAGACCACCCTACTTTGCCAGAGATGGTCTTCACCTGTCGTAACTAGACTACCGAATACTGGCCAAGGCATTAGCCACCACTATAGTGCCTTTTTTAGGCAGTGCCAAACCAACAGACCTAAGAACATAGCAACTTATTTAATGCCAAGCTAAAGGTACTACTGCTCAATGCTAGGAGTCTTAGCAAGAAACTGTACTCTCTGGAAGCTCTACTCACCCTGGTGAATGCTGACAACTGTGCAGTTACAGAGACTTGCTTCAAGGCTGTGGAAAGCACCCCAGTAGTGCAAGGGTACAATGCCTTTCACACATTCAGACCACCCTCTGAAAAGGAAAAAAATGAAAGTAGGGATGTCTCCATTTAGATAGAAAACAATCACACCTCTACATTAGTCAAGCAGGATGATTTGCTTGACCTACCATGTCCAGATGACCATAGGAGAAATCATCTCAACCATATCATCGATAACCACAGGTCCCCAACCATGAACTATGAAAATCAGTCTACATACCTGAAATTACTACAATAATTTACCATTCAGCCCAACACACTACTCATGGATGATTTTAACTACCCTTCATAAATTTGGAAACATACACAGCCACTAACATGCAAGCTCAGAGAATCCTGGACTTTGTCATGCAAATGCTCTGGAACAGCTGGTCTACACTCCCACTAGGGACTCAAATATCCTTACCATAGTACTCACAAATATGAGTTGAATGCAGTCCGTTGCTACTTTGTGTTCTGTTTCAAGGTGAATTATATGGTAATCTAGGGAGTCGTTCCTGTTCCTGTTTCCAACCCGGTAGGAAGTTGTTCATTTCTTGCACCTGGGTCTCAGGAATTAAAGAGTTATCCTTATCAGCATTTCCTTGAAGTTCTACGAGACACAAAGATGTTTTGTATTACATACACAGTTGGATACCTTCAGCTAAGATCAGTCTGACTACATTTTCCTACATATATTCAACAAACAATAGTGTACATGCATTTAACTAGCTATATTTTCCTACATATATTCTAGCAAACAGAAGTGTACATGCACTATTATATTTATCTAATAAACAGAAGTGTATATACACTGTTATAAATAAACATATATCTAACAGTTCTCCGTTTAAAACATACAAAACAGTTTACATTGATATATATTCTTTGGTTAGATCATAATTTTTATTATGATCTATTGAAAATACTTTGGGAAACAAAACCTTTAGTTTTCTTTTGATACAGCAAGTCAGAACACAGTTCCATATGGTTAACACAATGATAACAATCATTACTACTAGAATTGGATGAATTATCTAATCTAACAACTGATTTTCTTTTGAAGACCATCCTGTAAACATGTCTCACCTGATATGAGCTGTATCTTGCAATTACTGAATTGACTATGTGCTTTTATTTATGACTTTATGTAATGATTTTAATGAAACTCTTACAATAATCATTGACAATGTCTGTGGATTTTATTGCAAAGGCATTGCAGTCTTGTTTCCTGGAATAAACACACATGTCATAAATGTTAAGCGTTGATTTGTTACTATACATACAAATGAAATGAGGAGCAATTTCTGTGAACAGTTTAAAACTTGATGGCAAAATTGTTTATTTACACAGATTTACAGAGTGTTGTAGAAAACATGGTTTATACACTGAAAAATGCTTTTTACATTTTAAACCATTACAGCATATGCCAAGCATATTTATTATTTAATATAATTTTTGCTTGCACAAAATTTTGTGCATTTGTACATACATAGGCTGTAATGTGCACTTAGTCTAGTTTACAAATTTAGTGACATTAATATTAAACTGAAGTCTGCTAATTAAACATTTACTGAAACATGAACATGTATTACTGTTTTCTGGTATTTTTGCCTCACTACAGTGCATGTTGATGGTACCCTAATCACTTGATAGACAATAAAAAGGCAAGGTCGTCTTTTAATAATTACTGAATTATTGCTACAGCCTAATATATTTTTTCTTGTGCCTTTATGTTAGACCCTTCTGCAGTCCTGTTTACACAGTCAGTGTAAAATTGAAAAAGTGCCCTTTCCCCTATAGTACGCAGCATTTTATTGCAGTATTGTTTATTTGTCTTATGCTGTGAGAATTGAATGCATGCCTGCCCTCTGGCTGTTTTCCAGACTCTGACACTCTGGTCTAAGGAAAGGTTTTTAACATGACATTTTTGTCTCTCTGGACAAAAGAAATTACCTTGAGTTCTGTTTGTAGTATTATGTATTCAGTTGAATACTGTTTTTGCTGGAGTCTCTGCTATTTCTGGTGCTATTATGCAATTACAAAAAAATGGTAAAAAACAAATTAGATATTGGCTTAACTAGCACATGCTTATATTTACATTATTTACATTTGCTGTTATTTACCTTTTGCTCTTGTGCATTTTAAACAAGTGCACTTTAGGTGAAAAGAAACTACATGAATGTCAATCTTGTGACTTTATGTCTTTACTGCTTTTAAGTACTCTCATCTGATTTCTGTGCACTAGAACTGTTCTGTTATTTGAAATGGTGATTTGTGAAATTATTTAACAGCTTAGCTATAAGAGGCTGTCCCTATCTGTATGTCATAAGAACGTCAATTATACATCTTACTTTACTGTTTAACTGATAAGTGTCTTGCTTTAAATGAATGAAAGTTTTAAAACATTTGGGAATTATTTGTCTTTACATTAAATTCTGTTGTGTACGCTAACCATTTTCCAAATGTGGAGTACAGTGTTGTAAATTATTTCCTGTCAGTGTAGCTAATTGCTGTTTAAGATCTGGTCTCTCTCTTTTTAACTCTTTACTAACCAGATTTTTCTTGTCCTGTACTTCTGCATGGGCTGTATGATATTTTTCAGTATTCTGTTCTTCTGACTCTAAAGCTCTTATACACTTCTGAAAAAGTGTTCACATATGTTGTCTAAACTTTGTAAACTCATTTTGTCTGTCTTTTAGAAGTTTATTACATTTTTCTGTCAGTTCACTATGAACCTTGTCTCTGTTATTATCTGTTTTGTGCTGTGCAGTGGCACTTTTGTCTAAATGATGTAACAAGATGTACAGGAGATTCTGTCAATAACTGATTTGACTACTTTTGTAACTGTGAAATTAATATTTGAGATGTGGTGACAGGACATAACTGTTTAGTGAATGGATATAATATAAAAGCATTACCCTTTTCTTCTGTTTTATTATCAGAAGATGTTTCTTTATAATTCAGTTTGCTAACAATGGTCTGCACTGTATTTTTATTGTATTGTACACAGCACACAATAAGTATTTACTGTCATACCAGACTTTTTTTGCTGAAGGCAGCAGTCAAATGTTACTACCCACTTATTCAGTGCATGTACATCCACTTGCCCTAAAAAGTTTTACATTTACTAATATGTTGCCCATACCAGTTCCATAATCTCTACCAAATTGTATCTGGTTTGTCTGATACATTAAGAGTAACGTTCTGTTTATACTTTCTACCAGCCTGATTGACAGCATCCGTACTGTCATGTAACACAAAAAGATTTTCTTACCAGTTGCATGTGGGCGCAGATGGCTGGTCTGATCACCATAGATTGTTGGAAAACTTCTGTAGTTACTTGAAATGCTGGTGAAATGAAGCTGGCAGTTGCAGATTTGAAACCTGAGAATTCATCAACCTGGAGAATCTATGGCACTGCTTCCTTACTGCACGGCAGTCTCACTCTGGATCTAGACATCTGGGAAACTGTACTTCTCCAAACTGTGGAAACTGAAGTGCTCCTATTCAGGACTCAATCATGTACATAAATGTTAGTTACTGCGCTTTTACTGAAGTGACCTTATACAAGGCACCACTCCCCCTATGTTCGAATACAGGCAAGGCTTGCCACTGAAAAATTAGTGCACTGAGCTTTGCAGACTATTAACCTTTGTAGCAGTATATATTAATTTTCTTGTGCAGTTACTATTAAAATAACTTGTCTATTCAACAGATGACATGTACAATACTGTACAGTTTACAACTTTTAATGTCTCAGATTATGCTTTTCAAACAGCACGGATAATCTCCAGTATACAGAACTAGCGAGAAATCAGATTTAACATTATTCAGTCACTGTTTTTTATACTTTTTTATGAATGCAGTCTTTTGATACTGATTTAATACAGTCTGTTGTTAAGCTACTTTGTGTTCTGTTTCAGTGTGAAAAATGTGACAATCTAGGGAGTCGTTCCTGTTCCTGTTTCCAACCCAGTAGGGAGTCTCATGAATTAAGGAGTTATCCTTATCAGCATTTCCTTGAAGTTGTACGAGACACAAAGATGTTTTGTATTACATACACAGTTGGATATCTTCAGCTAGAGCAGTCTGACTATATTTTCTTACATATATTCTAGCAAATAGTAGTGTACATGCATTTAGCTAGCTATACTTTTCTACCTATATTCTAATAAACAGAAGTGTACATGTGCTGTTATATTTATCTAATAAACAGAAGTGTATATGTACTGTTATAAATATCTAAATATATATATCTAACAAAATGTACAAGTCTGTAAAAACCTTGGGGACTAGCTGGTCCCCTTCCTCAACATCCAACATCACATTAAAATAACAAAACTAAAGTAAATAAAATACTTTTCTGTACATGAAAAATCCCACATTTTATACATCATTGTAAATTTCTAATAAACTGAATTAATTAAAACTACTTTGATTCAAGAAAAACAGAAATACACCACAATAAATATTATATCACAAAATAAATAATAAATATTTATAACACATGCTATATATAATAAAATCCAAAAATAAATGCATTAAACATTCAAACTCTTCCTGCTCTCATCTTAAAGTAACTGTCATTGCAGGAGATGTTGGCACACACCCCTTTCAGTTATTATATACTTTGACAACATACCAGCAGTGACCCTGGCAATGTACACTAACTGTACTGCCAACTATGTGTCCTTTACTGAGTGGTGTGGTCACCATTCTGGGCTCATGATCTAAATATCCAGCATGTTGTCAAGTGACGGTTAATTGTAACTGCTGATACCACAAAAATATGTTCTTAACTGTATTATTTTTATAGTTTGCATCAGTGTTGCTGCTCAACTGGGTAGTGTTTGGGTAACACACCAGAATGTCAGCAGATAACATTATTTACTTGTTCTTTAAACAAATGTTGGAGCACAGTCCTGGTCCCATAAATTATCTGGTTGGTACTAGGCCATACACAGTTGTAGTCATTTTATGAATCATGGATCATCATGGAGTGGGTCATTTGCATATCAGTACAGCATATGGAGTACTGCTGCTATACAATGGGTTAGAAACACTGAAGTGGCTCACCCCATGGTGTAGTCCTGTTTATGAATTACTGTCTGCTTCAGCATGCATTTGTAACATGCATCAGCTAATTTCATAGTGTATTAAGTTTATGAATCTTGTCCTATATACATGAGAAGTCTGTGAATCTAAGATAACTGCACCTAACTTGTTAATAAATTCTGGGTCTGCTGACATCCTGGTGGGTGTCTTTTATTTCTGGATACCTGAAGTTCTTTTATCTGACAGTGGTCCTCAGCATGAAAGTCAGGAAAGCAGATAGTTTGTGTGAGAGTGGGAATTCAGATGCACAGCATACAGGCCACATTATCCACAGACAAATGGACAATTAGAAAAATGTTATACAGTGTTGTCACACAGTTTTTGAATATAGGAGTGCTCATTTGTACATTGAGGGGTTCACTCATTTACCAGTTGATGGGCAGAAGGCTAGAAAAGCAAATCACCTATTTCAGCTAAAGTACTGATACCTGAAAATCAGTACAAAGCAAAGGAGTAATGGAAAGAAATCAGCACAGACAGAAATACTGTTATGTGTGCATGTATGTGCATGTGTGTGTGTGTGTGTGTGTGTGTGTGTGTGTGTGTGTGTGTGTGTGTGTGTGTGTGTGTGTGTATGGACACTGATATGAGCGAACCTGTAAACAGTAATCAGTTTAGAGCAAAACATCATATGAGCGAATGCTCAAAAAAATGAGCAATTTTTACTTACTTTTTTTTTTCAGGGGAACAAGCCTCCTGCACACCCAGACCCATTGCTAATTATATATACTAACTCTGAGATTGCACGACAGCAGGTTAAGGGCATATTCCCTTACCCAGCTGTACCGCAATCCCATCCAAAATACTATTGGCAGAAACACCATTATGTAGGACATTCGTTCACATGAGCATTAAATTTTTTTTAAAGCATGAAAAAAACCCATTCAAATGAGCATTCACACTTCTTAAATATAACCATTCATACTATATATATATATATATATATATATATATATATATATATATATATATATATATATACATACACACATACAAACAAAATGTTATATATGTGGTGTATTGATTTAAATACTAATGAGTGCAAACAGTAAATTTTCAGGTTATGTGGTGTACTTTTTTTGAAAGCCAGTCTGAATAGACACCTCATGAAGGTTAGAAGTTCACCCATTCTGACAAAAGTTCAAATGTCACAGTGGTCAACAGGTAAAAAAATAAAGAGAAACAAACAGAAATGTGTGGTACCAGAAAGGTATCTTGAGTATGTGAAAAATAAGAATTTGTCAGCAGTAATGCACAGAAAAATGACTAAAATGTGACTGGATGTGCCACTCTTCAAAAACTGTAACCACCTTCCAAATAGGTGCAAATGGTGCACTTAAATTTCAGTACTATATGCAGTACCATTTTGCATATCTTGAAAATATTAAACCCTGCACCCTAAGTGTAAAGTTTTGACATGCCCTTTAACAAACCATTCATTATTTTCTATTCTAGCAGAATGGCTTGGATAATTTGCCATAACTAGAACACAGCCAGTTTCTGCATTTATTACTCACTGTTTATGAATCCCAAACCAATTGTGCCATTTTACTGCAACACATATTCAGTGACAATAATAAGAATTGCTAGACAACTGCAGTCTGTTCATATCTTCTTTTAATCTATTTTTTCAATCTCATGTTTACATTGCTTTTCTTTTAAAGTGCTTATCATGCTCACATATAAATGTCTGAAACATAAAATAGTTAACTGCTGAATTACAAAAAGGACTTTATCCCAATTCTTGTCAAAAATTGGAAGGTAAAGCCAAAACCACCGTAGTATAACATCTCTCTCACACACACACACACACACACACACACACACACTCATACTCAAATGCATGCGTGCATATGTACACACATTTTAAAATGTATTGTTATAAACAAATGAGTCAGACATATATAGTAAAATCAAATTACATTTGCATTCACTCATGGTTAAGGGGTACACAGCATACTATCTACATGAAACCAGTTGCAAAATTATGCTGTCTTGCTGGGTTTCTGACACTAAAATGCTTTGATGCACATTTTGGAAATGACAAACATTTCTTGCTATTTTTACTGCAATGTTGTTCTCTGTGGTCGGAGATACTGTAATATTTTGCTTGTTTTTTCTTTTGTAGTTCTGGGGAACACATACCTCTGAAATGGTTTTCTATTATCTTAATTATGCAAATGCCTACAAGAGAAAATAATGCATATTAAAGAGGTGGTGCAATGTCACCCTCTTAAGATCTAAGGATATAAAATGTTCCTCAGTGGGATTGTCAAGACGCACTTCATCTAACTATATCTGAAAAATAAAAAAATAACAATTTTTATATAGCAGTCAAAGTAAGTAATGCTTTTCAGACAAAGCAATATCAGCAACAAAGTCCTGCTGCTCTGTTGCTCAGCTAGTATAAAAATGTAAACAAAGATGGCCTTATCACTTCTACACCATGCCAGCAGGTGTCTGATATGCCCAGCCTTTATTTATGCTCTTTGCTATTTTTGAGGAAAGTGAAACCAGGACTTGGTTGTTGATGTTGCAGTAGATGACATATTTATTCTTCAGTCATTCCTCACTGAAGCCAGTATGCTAAGTCACAGCTAAAATAAATGAAAGGAGTGCATTGTGCTGAACTGTGCATCCACCATGGTTAGAGAAGCTTATTTTAGGTAATGTTTTGATTTTTACATATGTTGTTTTGTGTTTCTTAAATAAAAAACGAAGAAATAAATCAAGTCACTTTGATTTTTTCTGTTTTCACCCATCCTTCACTACCACTAACTACCTGTCACAATCAATGCTAAAAAGCATTGTTTACTTATGTGAAAGTTAGTTTAGATTACCACACATGTAAGGAAATAAGAAAAAGAAATCATATGATGATAATGATGATTCACAGACTTCTCATGTATATAGGGCAAGATTCATAAACTTAATACACTGTGAGATTAGATGATGCATGTTACAAATGCATGCTGAAGCAGACAGCAATTCATAAACAAGTCTACACAATGTGGTGAGCCACTTCAGTGTTTCTAACCCACTGTATAGCAACAGTACTCCATATGCTGAACTAATATGCAAATGACCCACTCCATGATGATCCATGATTCATAAAATGTCTACAACTGTGTATAGCCTGGTACCAACTGAATAATTTATGGGACCAGGACTGTGCACCAACATTTGCTGACATTCTGGTGTGTTACCCAAACCACTACCCAGTTGAGCAACAACACTGATGCAAACTGCAAAAATAATACAGTTAAGAACATATTTTTGCGGTATCAACAGTTACCATTAACAGCCACTTGAGAACATGCTGGATGTTTAGATCATGAGCCCAGAATGGTGACCACACCACTCAGTAAAGGACCCATACTTGTCAGTACAGTTAGTGTACATTGCCAAGGTCACTGCTAATATGTGGTCAAAGTGTATAATCACTGTAGGGGGTGTGTGCCAACATCTCCTGCAATGACAGTTACTTTAAAAATGAGAATAGGGAGAATTTGATGCATGTGCGTATGTGCGTGTGTGTGTGTGTGTGTGTGTGTGTGTGTGTGTGTGTGTGTGTGTGTGTGTGTGTGTGTGTGTGTGTGTGTGCGTGTGTGCATGCGTGCGTGTGTGCGTGTGTGTGTGTGTGTGTGTGTGTGTGTGTGTGTGTGTGTGTGTGTATGAACACTGATATGAGAGAATCTCTAAACAATGACCAGTTTAGAGCAAAAGTTCATATGAGTGAATGCTCAAAAAATTAGCAATTTTTACTTTCTATTTTTTTGCAGGGGCTCGCCTGCACCCCCCACCCACTGCTAATTATATACACTAAATCGAAATTGCACAACAGTGGGTTAAAGGTAAATTCCCTTACCCAGCTGTACTGTGATCCCATCCAAAAGACTAATGGCAGAAACTCCGTTAAGTAGAACAATTGTTCACATGAGCATTTGCTTTTTTTAATTTATTTATTTATTTTTTTACAGCATGAAAAAAATAGTCATTCAAATGAGTGTTCACACCTACTAAATGTAATCATATATATATATATATATATATATATATATATATATATATATATACAGAAAATGTTATATATGTGGTGTATTGATTTAAATACTAATGAGTACGAACAGTAAATTTTCAGGTCATGTGGTGTACTTTTTCTAAAAGCCAGTCTGAATAGACACCTCATGAAGAAGTTCACCTATTCTGGCAAAAGTTCAAATGTCACAGTGGTCAACAGGTAAGAAAATAAGGAGACAACAAACAGAAATGTGTGGTACCAGAAAGGAATCTGGGGTTCGTGAAAAATAAGAATTTGCCAGCAATAATTCACAGAAAAATGACTAAAAAGTGACTGTATGTGCCAGTCTTCAAAAACTGGAACTACCTTCCAAATAGGTGCAAATGGTGCACTTTCAGCATTATATGTACATATATAGATGTGCACATAGTACCTCCCTGAACTACATGAAAAGAGATGTGATGGAACTCTCAGATTATGTGGCCCAGGTAGGTATGACCCTAGCCCTTAACAGTATTCTACCATCCCCAAAATGATACCACAGTACGAGCAGAAAATGATTGATTTCAGCAACTGGCTAAATTTCTGGTGTCATTCTAAGAGGATCCAGTATCTGTCTGCCTGGGATGACATGATCAACAAACCTCAATGCTTTGTCAGAGACAGCCTACATCTGTCACCCCTGGGATTCTGAGTATTGGCTAAGGCTCTTGCCACCCCTATAGTGCCTTTTTTAGGCAGTGTTCCAAAGACCAAAATTCCACTGTAACAGCTACAAATAAATGCAATCTGAGGGTCATACTGCTCAGTGCTAGAAGTCTAAATCTCAAGAAGTACTCACTCGAAGCTCTCCTCAAAATGGAGAATGTCGACATCTGTACTGTAGCGCAGACCTGATTTAAAAAGGCAGAAAGCACCCCTGCGCTCCCAGGCTACAACTCATTCCATATCTTTCAGCCCCAGAATATGGCCGGAGCTCCAAAGGCAGTGGTGTCTCCATATTCTTAAAGGATATGCACAAGTCTAGACTGGTAGCCCAGCATAATGCGTCCAAGATACTTCTGGTGCAACTAACACTGGGTAAGACGGCGTTACAAATCATAGCCTGCTATAGAACCCCAAACATGCCCCTAGACTCTCAATCCAAGTTCCTAATCACCCTAGAATCTATCAAGGTCCAACCCAATACTCTCATACTGGGTTACTTCAATTACCCTTCCATCAACTGGGAAAACTATTCTAGTACCAATGTACAGGCCCAACGCTTTCTAGAATTTATCAGTTCCAATGCCCTGGACCACCTCATTCTGACCACCACTAGAGGAAGCAACATCCTTGACCTAGTTATCACCAACATGGGAGACCATTGCTCCACACCTATAGTCAATTCCTCCTTGGTTAAATCTGTCCACAATCTGATCACCATGAAAATCTCCATCTCACCTACACCCCACGCTAAGGTGACCACCCTGAAAAACTTCTCTAAAGCTGACTTTGGGCTCCTAAAAACAGAGGAGGCTAACTTCTCGGCAACCATGCCAATGGAAAATAGCTGCATGGCTGCCGAAACATACACCGATGCACTGTATGAGCATGAACACAAATGCATGGACCTTGCCATCTCAAATAAAACTAAGATGCTCTCCTCCAAAAAAAGGAAGCCAATCTGGTGGTCCTGAGGCATCAATAAACTCTGCAACAGAAGGAACAAACTGTTGCAGAAAAAAATGAAGTCACAAGACTGGAAAACCTCCCTTATCAGTCCCAACGAAAAGCTGAGATCCCTTATCAAATCATCTAAAGCCAGCTATGAAGGCAGAATTGCGGCGGCCACCAAAAACAGCCACAAAGCCTTCTATAGCTATATCAAAAACCTCAAAGGCAATACCCAGATTTGCACTGAATTATTGCACAGTGGCACCTCCTATACTGAGCCAACAGATATAGCCAACATACTGGCCGACAGATTCAGTGCCAACTTTACCCCTCTCTCCCCCCCAAAGGCTCTATCGCAATACCAGAAGAAAGCCTGGTACCCACCATTTCTGCAA
Organism: Protopterus annectens; assembly: GCF_019279795.1. NCBI lineage: Eukaryota > Metazoa > Chordata > Ceratodontiformes > Protopteridae > Protopterus > Protopterus annectens. The sequence continues at coordinate 515,378,055 of NC_056725.1, forward strand.
CACAAGTAAAAGCAGCATTGTCCAAAGCCAAGAATACAGCATCCATGGGACCTGATAATATCCTTGGCTGCATCCTGCATGAGCTACAAAATGAACTGGCACCACATCTGTGTGCACTTTTCAATCACAGCGTTACCTCAGGCTATATCGCTAATGAATGGCGCACTGCTGCAGTCATCCCACTCCATAAAGGGGGGGCAACTACATACCCTGGGAACTATTGCCTCATTAGCTTGACGAGTCTGGTATGCAAAGCTGTGGAGCACATCATCATGGACCTGCATAACAAAGATATATGCAATCATCAAACTCTTGACCCCACATAGTTTGGCTTTGTCAAGGGGAGATCCTGCCTGCTGAACCTGGTTGACTTCTTCGAGGCAGTCACAAAGGCTGTGGATGAGGGTAAGGCAGTGCATACAGCCTACCTCGACCTGGCCAAGGCCTTTGATACCATTCCCCACTCAGGTATCATTTATAAACTCAGCAAATTAGGCATCAATCCTTACATGACTAGGTGGGTTGCAAATTGACTCACAGACAGGACCCACAGAGTGAAAGTTGCAGATTCCAAGTCAGAATGTCAACCAGTCATGAGTGGAGTCCCACAGGGCTCAGTCCTGGGCCCTCGCTTGTTTGGTATCTACTTCTCAGAGGTCCAGGCCAACACAGAAGGACTCTGGCTGACCAAGTTCACTGATGACTGCAAGCTAGGAGTTGTTATCAACTCCCCAAGTGATGCAGACATCCTACAAAAGGCACTCTCTGAGACCAATGACTGGTGTCAAAACCATGGCCTGAAGCAAACGCCAAAAAATGCGTTAACATCCCCTTTGGAAAAAACTCATTTCCCAAGAATTACCACGTTGATGGGAACCCAATGAACACTGAAGGGGCCATAAGAGACCTGGGCACCCAGGTCAACAGCCACCTCACCTTCGACCATCACATTGCCACTCTGGTCAAAATGCCCTTCTACATGACACATGTTATAACCAAAGGTTTCGCATCCAGGAAGAAAGAGGTCATCATCCCTCTCTACTCATCCCTCATTAGGCCAATGTTGTTCTTCTTTCGGCTTTTCCCGGTTAGGGGTCGCCACAGTGGAACTCCGGTCCGCTAATGATTGGCAGTAGATTTTTACAGTGCCGAGGTGCCAGCTCGACGCCCAACCTTCAACGAAGGCATGCCCATTCACGCATGTCTTTTGAAGGCCACTCGACTGCGGGGTGGACATAATGCCCTGTTTGGCATGTACCTGACCAGACATCTACAACAGCTGGAGATGCCACAAAAGTACCTCACAAAAAGGATCCTAGGACTTAAACACATGTCCTGCATGGACAGATTCAAGAAACTTCAGCTGTTCTCAGTTTCTTATCATCTACTTAGAGGTGATCTCTGCTTGACTTACAAAGCCATGTTTGACCCAGCCCTACTTGAAATGCTACACCTAAAGAAATCCCAATCTCCCCGTACCACACACTCCAGAGATCACAACCTCATTACCACAATTAACAGAACATGCTGGAGGGACAGGTTCATCTCCCAAAGACTGCCCATACTCTGGAATAAGCTTCCCATTCGTGTCAAGCAGAGCACCTTTCTGTCCTTCTTCAAGAGAAATCTTGACAAGTGGATGGGTAATAGAAAGTTCACTCCAGGGATCACTCCAGTTGCCCTACTGGATAGGGGCACTGAGAACTAACATTGGGTGACAAGGTGCCTAGACAATTTTTTTTGGGGGGGCCTTGGCTTGTAAAGGCTCCAAGGACATTAGCGTAGTACACACCTATAAACCTATGACCCCATGTATCATTTTGCATATCTTGAAAATATTAAACCCTAACCCTGAGGGTAAAGTTATGACATGCCCTTTAACAAACCTTTCAGTATTTTGTTTTCTAGCAGAATGGCTTGGATAATTTGGCATACTACAACACAGCCAGTTTCTGCATTTATTACTCACTGTTTATGAATCCCAAACCATTTGTGCCATTTTACTGCAACACATATCCAGAGGCAGTAATAAGAATTGGCAGACAATTTTTTAAATCTCATTTTTACATTACTATTCTTTTAAATTGCTTATCATGCTTAAATATAAATATCAGTTAACTGCTGAATTACAAAAAGCACTTTATCCCAATTCTTGTCAAAAATGGGAAGATAAAGCCAAAACCAATGTAGTATAACATCTCTCACACACTCATATACACATGCACAAATGCACTCATGCATATGTACATGTACACACATATTAAAATGTACTGTTACAACTAAATGCGTCGGACGTACATAGTACAATTAAATTATATTTGCATTCACTCATGGGTAAGTGGTACACAGCATACTATCTACATGAAACCAGTTGCAAAATTATGCTGTCTTGCTGGGTTTCTGACACTAAAATGCTTTGATTTACACTTTGGAAATGACACTAAGATTTCTTGGTATTTTTACTGCAATGTTGTTCTCTGTGGTCGGAGATACTGTAATATTTTGCTTGTTTTTTCTTTTGTAGTTCTGGGGAACACATACTTCTGAAATGGTTTTCTATTATCTTAATTATGCAAATGCCTACAAGAGAAAAGAATGCATATTAAAGAGGTGGTGCAATGTCACCCTCTTAAGATCTAAGGATATAAAATGTTCCTCAGTGGGATTGTCGAGACGCACTACATCTAACTATATCTGAAAAATAAAAAAGAACAATTTTTATATAGCAGTCAAAGTAAGAAATGTTTTTCAGACAAAGCAATATCAGCAACAAAGTCCTGCTGCTCTGTTGCTCAGCTAGTATAAAAATGTAAACAAAGATGGCCTTATCACTTCTACACCATGCCAGCAGGTGTCTGATATGCCCAGCCTTTATTTATGTTTTTTGCTATTTTTTGAGGAAAGTGACACCAGGACTTGGTTGTTGATGTTGCAGTAGATGACATATTTATTCTTCAGTCATTCCTCACTGAAGCCAGTATGCTAAGTCACAGCTAAAATAAATGAAAGGAGTGCATTGTGCTGAACTGTGCATCCACCATGGTTAGAGAAGCTTATTTTAGGTAATGTTTTGATTTTTACATATGTTGTTTTGTGTTTCTTAAATAAAAAACGAAGAAATAAATCATGTCACTTTGATTTTTTTCTGTTTTCACCCATCCTTCACTACCACTAACTACCTGTCACAATCAATGCTAAAAAGCATTGTTTACTTATGTGAAAGTTAGTTTAGATTACCACACATGTAAGGAAATAAGAAAAAGAAATCATATGATGATAATGATGATTCACAGACTTCTCATGTATATAGGGCAAGATTCATAAACTTAATACACTGTGAGATTAGATGATGCATGTTACAAATGCATGCTGAAGCAGACAGCAATTCATAAACAAGTCTACACAATGGGGTGAGCCACTTCAGTGTTTCTAACCCACTGTATAGCAACAGTACTCCATATGCTAAACTAATATGCAAATGACCCACTCCATGATGATCCATGATTCATAAAATGTCTACAACTGTGTATGGCCTGGTACCAACCGAATAATTTATGGGACCAGGACTGTGCACCAACATTTGCTTGCAGAACAAGTAAATAATGTTATCTGCTGACATTCTGGTGAGTTACCCAAACACTACCCAGTTGAGCAACAACACTGATGCAAACTGCAAAAATAATACAGTTAAGAACATATTTTTGCGGTATCAACAGTTACCATTAACAGCCACTTGAGAACATGCTGGATGTTTAGATCATGAGCCCAGAATGGTGACCACACCACTCAGTAAAGGACCCATACTTGTCAGTACAGTTAGTGTACATTGCCAAGGTCACTGCTGATATGTGGTCAAAGTGTATAATCACTGTAGGGGGTGTGTGCCAACATCTCCTGCAATGACAGTTACTTTAAAAATGAGAATAGGGAGAATTTGATGCATGTGTGTGTGTGCGTGGGTGTGCGTGCGTGTGTGTGTGTGTGTGTGTGTGTGTGTGTGTGTGTGTGTGTGTGTGTGTGTGTGTGTGTGTGTGTGTGTGTGTGTGTGTGTGTGTGTGTGTGTGTGTGTGTGTGTGTGTGTGTGTGTGTGTGTGTGTGTGTGTGTGTGTGTGTGTGTGTGTGTGCGTGTGTGTGTGTGTGCGTGTGCGTGTATGTGTGTATATATGAACACTGATATGAGAGAATCTCTAAACAATGACCAGTTTAGAGCAAAAGTTCATATGAGTGAATGCTCAAAAAATTAGCAATTTTTACTTTCTATTTTTTACAGGGGCCCGCCTGCACCCCCCACCCACTGCTAATTATATACACTAAATCGAGATTGCACAATAGCAGGTTAAAGGTAAATTCCCTTACCCAGCTGTACTGTGATCCCATCCAAAAGACTAATGGCAGAAACTCCATTAAGTAGAACAATTGTTCACATGAGCATTTGCTTTTTTTTTATTTATTTATTTATTTTTACAACATGAAAAAAACAGTCATTCAAATGAGTGTTCACACCTACTAAATGTAATCATATATATATATATATATATATATAAACAGAAAATGTTATATATGTGGTGTATTGATTTAAATACTAATGAGTATGAGCAGTAAATTTTCAGGTCATGTGGGGTACTTTTTTTGAAAGCCAGTCTGAATAGACACCTCATGAAGAAGTTCACCCATTCTGACAAAAGTTCAAATGTCACAGTGGTCAACAAGTAAGAAAATAAGGAGACAACAAACAGAAATGTGTGGTACCAGAAAGGAATCTGAGGTTCATGAAAAATAAGAATTTGCCAGCAATAATTCACAAAAAAATGACTAAAAAGTGACTGTATGTGCCATTCTTCAAAAACTGGAACTACCTTCCAAATAGGTGCAAATGGTGCACTTTCAGCATTATATGTACATATATAGATGTGCACATAGTACCTCCCTGAACTACATAAAAAGAGATGTGATGGAACTCTCAGATTATGTGGCCCAGGTAGGTATGACCCTAGCCCTTAACAGTATTCTACCATCCCCAGAATGATACCACAGTACGAGCAGAAAATGATTAATTTCAGCAATTGGCTAAGTTTCTGGTGTCATTCTAAGAGGATCCAGTATCTGTCTGCGTGGGATGACATGATCAACAAACCTCAATGCTTTGTCAGAGACAGCCTACATCTGTCACCCCTGGGATTCTGAGTATTGGCTAAGGCTCTTGCCACCCCTATAGTGCCTTTTTTAGGCAGTGTTCCAAAGACCAAAATTCCACTGTAACAGCTACAAATAAATGCAATCTGGGGGTCATGCTGCTCAGTGCTAGAAGTCTAAATCTCAACAAGCACTCGCTCGAAGCTCTCCTCAAAATGGAGAATGTCGACATCTCTACTGTAGTGCAGACCTGATTTAAAAAGGCAGAAAGCACTCCTGCTCTCCCAGGCTACAACTCATTCCATACCTTTCAGCCCTAGAATATGGCCGGAAGCTCCAAAGGCAGTGGTGCCTCCATATTCTTAAAGGATATGCACAAGTCTAGACTGATAGCCCAGCATAATGCGTCCAAGATACTTCTGGTACAACTAACACTGGGTAAGATGGCGTTACAAGTCATAGCCTGCTACAGAACCCCAAACATGTCCCTAGACTCTCACTCCAAGTTCCTAAGCACCCTGGAATCTATCAAGGTCCAACTCAATACTCTCATACTGGGTGACATCAATTACCCTTCCATCAACTGGGAAAGCTATTCTAGTACCAATGTACAGGCCCAACGCTTTTTGGAATTTATCAGTTTCAGTGCCCTGGACCACCTCATCCTGATCGCCACTAGACGAAGCAACATCCTTGACCTGGTTATCACCAACATGGGAGACTATTGCTCCACACCTATAGTCAATTCCTCCTTGGTTAAATCTGTCCACAATCTGATCACCATGAAAATCTCCATCTCACCTACACCCCACGCTAAGGTGACCACCCTGAAAAACTTCTCTAAAGCTGACTTTGGGCTCCTAAAAACAGAGGAGGCTAACTTCTCGGCAACCATGCAAATGGAAAATAGCTGCATGGCTGCCGAATCATACACCGATGCACTGTACGAGCATGTACACAAATGCATGGACCTTGCCATACCAAATAGAACTAAGATGCTCTCCTGCAAAAAAAGGAAGCCAATCTGGTGGTCCCGAGCCATCAGTAAACTCTGCAACAGAAGGAACACACTGTTGCAGAAAAAAATGAAGTCACAAGACTGGAAAACCTCCCTTATTAGTTTCAACGAAAAGCTGAGATCCATTATCAAATCATTAAAGCCACCTATGAAGGCAGAATTGCAGCTGACACCAAAAACAGCCACAAAGTCTTCTATAGCTATATCAAAAACCTCAAAGGCAATACCCAGATTTGCTCTGAATTATTGCACAATGGCACCTCCTATACTGAGCCAACAGATATAGCCAACATACTGGCCGACAGATTCAGTGCCAACTTTACTTCTCTCTCCCTCCCAAGGGCCCTATCGCAATACCAGAAGAAAGCCTGGTACCCACCATTTCTGCAGCACAGGTAAATGCTGCATTGTCCAAAGCCAAGAATACAACATCCATGGGGCCTGATAATATCCTTGGCTGCATCCTGCATGTGCTAAAAATGAACTGGCACCGCATCTGTGTGCCCTTTTCAGTCACAGCCTTACCTCAGGCTATGTCCCTAATGAATGGTGCACTGCTGCAGTCATCCCACTCCATAAAGGGGGAGCAACTACAGACCCTGGGAACTATCGCCCCATTAGCTTGATGAGTCTGGTATGCAAAGCTATGGAGCACATCATCATGGACCTGCTTAACAAAGATATATGCAATCTCCAAACTCTTCACCCCACATAGTTTGGCTTTGTCCAGGCGATATCCTGCATGCTGAACCTGGTTGACTTCTTTGAGGCAGTCACAAAGGCTGTGGATGAGGGTAAGGCAGTGCATACAGCCTACCTCGTCCTGGCCAAGGCCTTTGATACCATTCCCCACTCAGGTATCATTTATAAACTCAGCAAATTAGGCATCAATCCTTACATGACTAAGTGGGTTGCAAATTGGCTCACAGACAGGACCCACAGAGTGAAAGTTGCAGATTCCAAGTCAGACTGTTGACCAGTCATGAGTGGACTCCCACAGGGCTCAGTCCTGGGTCCTCTCCTGTTTGGTATCTACTTCTCAGATGTCCAGGCCAACACATAAGGACTCTGGCTAACCAAGTTCACTGATGACTGCAGGCTAGGAGTTGTTATCAACTCCCCAAGTGATGCAGACATCCTACAAAAGGCACTCTCTGAGACCAATAACTGTTGTCAAAACCATGGCCTGAAGCATAACGCCAAAAAATGCATTATCATCCCCTTTGGAAAAAACTCAGTTCCCATGAATTACCACGTTGATGGGAACCCACTGAACACTGAAGGGGCCGTAAGAGACCTGGGCACCCAGGTCGACAGCCACCTCACCTTCGACCACCACATTACCACTCTTGTCAAAAAGTCCTTCTACATGACACATGTTATAACCAAAGGTTTCGCATCCAGGAAGAAAGAGGTCATCATCCCTCTCTACTCATCTCTCATTAGGCCAATGTTGTTCTTCTTTTGGCTTTTCCCAGTTAGGGGTTGCCACAGCGGAACTCCGGTCTGCTAATGATGGGCAGTAGATTTTTACAGTGCCGAGGTGCCAGCTCAATGCCCAACCTTCAACGAAGACACGCCCATTCATGCATGTCTTCCGAAGGCCACTCGACTGCGGGGAGGACATAATGCCCTGTTTGGAATGTACCTGACCAGACATCTACAACAGCTGGAGACGCCACAAACGTACCTCACAAAAAGGATCCTAGGCCTTAAACACATGTCCTACATGGTCAGATTCAAGAAACTTCAGCTGTTCTCAGTTTCTTATCATCTACTTAGAGGTGATTTCTGCTTGACTTACAAAGCCATGTTCGACCCAGCCCTACTTGAAATGCTACACCTAAAGAAATCCCAATCCCCCTACGGAGATCACAACCACATTACCACAATTAACAGAACATGCTGGAGGGACAGGTTCATCTCCCAAAGACTGCCCATACTCTGGAATAAGCTTCCCATTTATGTCAAGCAGAGGACCTTTCTGGCCTTCTTCAATAGAAACCTTGACAAGTGGATGGGTAACAGAAAGTTCACTCCAGGGATCACTCCAGTTGCCCTACTGGATAGGGGCACTGAGAACTAACATTGGGTGACACGGTGCCTAGACAATTGTGGGGGGGGGGGCTAGGCTTGTAAAGGCTCCATTAGCCTAGTACACACCTATGAACCTATGAACCCATGTATCATTTTGCATATCTTGAAAATATTAAACCCTGCCCCTGAGGGTAAAGTTATGACATGCCCTTTAACAAACCTTTCAGTATTTTGTTTTCTAGCAGAATGGCTTGGATAATTTGGCATAACTACAACACAGCTAGTTTCTGCATTTATTACTCACTGTTTATGAATCCCAAACCATTTTTGCCATTTTACTGCAATACATATCCAGAGACAGTAATAAGAATTGGTAGACAATTTTTTAATCTCATTTTTACATTGCTTCATCATCTTCTTTCAGCTGTTCCCATTAGGGGTCGCCACAGTGGATCTTCTGTTTCCACTTCTTCCTGTCCTCTGCATCATGCGCTTTCACACCAACCGCCTGCATGTCCTCTCTCACCACATCGATAAACCTTATCTTAGGCCTTCCTCTTTTCCTCTTACCTGGCAGCTCCATCCTTAGCATCCTTTTCCCAATATACCCAGCATCCCTCCTCAGCACATGTCCAAACCAACGCAATCTCGCCTCTCTTGCTTTGTCTCCAAACTGTCCAACCTGAGCTGACCCTCTAATATACTGATACCTAATCCTGTCTATCCTAGTCACACCAAGTGCAAATCTTAACATCTTTAACTCTGCCACATCCAGCTCTGACTCCTGCCTTTTCTTAAAATGCCACCATCTCCAATCCATATAACATAGCTGGTCTCACTACCCTCTTGTAGACCTTCCCTTTCACTCTTACTGGTACCTGTCTGTCACAAATCACTCCTGACACTCTTCTCCACCCATTCCACCCTGCCTGTACTCTCTTCTTCACCTCTCTTCCACACTCACCATTACTCTGAACTGTTGATCCCAAGTACTTAAACTCATCCACCTTTACCAACTCTACTCCCTGCATCCTAAGCATTCCTCTACCCTCCCTCACATTTACAAACATATATTCTGTTTTAGCCCTGATGACCTTCATTCCTCTCCTTTCTAAAGCATATCTCCACCTCTCCAGGGTCTCCTCGTCCTGGTCCCTACTCTCACTACATATCACAATGTCATCTGCAAATATCATAGTCCACAGGGCCTCCTCTCTGATCTCATCTGTCAACCTGTCCATTACCACTGCAAACATTGCTATTCTTTAAATTGCTTATCATGCTTAAATATAAATATTTGTTAACTGCTGAATTACAAAAAGCACTTTATCCAAATTCTTGTCAAAAATGGGAAGATAAAGCCAAAATCACTGTAGTATAACATCTCTCACACACTTATATACACATGCACAAATGCCCTCATGCATATGTACACACATATTAAAATGTACTATTACAACTAAATGCGTCGGACATACATAGTAAAATTAAATTATATTTGCATTCACTTATGGGTGAGGGGGACACAGCATACTATCTACATGAAACCAGTTGCAAAATTATGCTGTCTTGCTGGGTTTCTGACACTAAAATGCTTTGATGTACACTTTGGAAATGACACTAAGATTTCTTGGTATTTTTACTGCAATGTTGTTCTCTGTGGTCGCAGAAACTGTAATATTTTGCTTGTTTTTTCTTTTGTAGTTCTGGGGAACACATACCTCTGAAATGTTTTTCTATTATCTTAATTATGCAAATGCCTGCAAGAGAAAAGAATGCATATTAAAGAGGTGGTGCAATGTCACCCTCTTAAGATCTGAGGATATAAAATGTTCCTCAGTGGGATTGTCAAGACGCACTTCATCTAACTATATCTGAAAAATAAAAAATAATTTTTATATAGCAGTTTAAAAAACTAATGTTTTTCAGGCAAAGCAATATCACGAACAAAGTCCTGCTGCTCTGTTGCTCAGCTAGTATAAAAATGTAAACAAAGATGGCCTTATCACTTCTACACCATGCCAGCAGGTGTCTGATATGCCCAGCCTTTATCTATGCTTTTTGCTATTTTTGAGGAAAGTAAAACCAGGACTTGGTTGTTGATGTTGCAGTAGATGACATATTTATTCTTCAGTCATTCCTCACTGAAGCCAGTATGCTAAGTCACAGCTAAAATAAATGAAAGGAGTGAATTGTGCTGAACTGTGCATCCACCATGGATAGAGAAGCTTATTTTAGGTACTGTTTTGATTTTTACATATATTGTTTTGTGTTTCTTAAATAACAAATGAAGAAATAAATCATGTCACATTGATTTTTTCTGTTTTCACCCATCCTTCACTACCACTAACTACCTGTCACAATCAATGTCAAAAAACATTCAGCTTACTTATTTGAATGTTAGTTTAGATCACCAGATGTGTAAGAAAATAATAAAATAAATCAACTAAATATACACGTATGACTAACAGGTAATTTAGAGTAGGTCACCAACTGTGCTAGGGCATTCTTTCAGGATAATGCCAGCCTGCTAAATATTTCTGGCTTACTTGAGAATGTTGACGTCGACACTAAAGGAATTTCTGTGTCACTGGTACAAGAAGCATGAACTCCTCTGCTAGATGAGATTATCATGACATGAGTCAGCTCCTGCACAGCACAGGATATATCCATGATTGTAATTCCTGGCACTCGAGCTTGAGTGGGGAGCACAGGGCCAGAGGTGCCAGTCATGCAGATGGGAGGTGAGCAGCTGCTACTGCTTTACACATTTCTGTTAGGGGCAGGGTTGCCAGATGTCCCTATTTGAGCGGGACTGTCCCGAGATCAACACCCCTATCCTGAGTCCCACACTGCCTTTTAAAATCCTGGCGAAACAGGCTCCACTTTGTGATTTTTGATTGGCCCATATACTGCCATATGGGTCAATCATTAATCACAAAGTGGAGGCCATTCTGTTCAATATGGAACAGCGTGCTTTTCCGCATTGATCAGAAGTGGCTCCACTTTCTGATTTAGGATTGGGCCATGTGCACTTAGCGTGAAGGACCTTTTTATTTTGTCCCTACCTGTCTCTTACGAAATCTGGCAACCCTGGATAGGGGGTAACAGGACAGTGCCAACAAATCACCTCCTGTTAGAGACCCAAGGGCACACTGAACAGCTGTTCATGTACTCCTGACAAAGAACACAATGCAGGAAGCACAGACCCATGAGGAAATCCGTCCATTGTGTATGTAAAGGCCAGCAATATGCACAGTGCATATCAGAGACTATATTCACAACAGGAATAGAAAGAAGGAAGGTCTAAAAACATCTTGGCTGCACTACATGTATAAAAATCAAAATTCCACACAAACAAGCTAGAAGCTAACAGATACTGGCCAAATACTAGAAGGAGAGTTGAGGACTAAAACACCTGATAGGTAAAAATTGAGAAACAAAAGTAGCAATATTTCTCTGCATGGTGCTACAGATGTCAAGACGTCCTGCAAGCAGTCATTTTCTGGTGGGAATGCAACTGTCAAAGGACAAAGATGTCACTGTTGGAAATCTAAGGGAGCACAGTTCCACTTGTGTTTAACAGATGTAACATTATTAGTACAAAGTGTGGCTAACCCAAGACCTTTGACTGAGGACTTTCAAACATTGAAGTCACTGAAGCAAACCATCAGACTTTGAACTAGTTAAATGCCATCTCTCACAACACAGAAGCAAAATCTGGCAATCATTTATTTATTTACATTTTGTTGACTGGGTCAGCCCTACAGGGCAGAGCCCATTTTCAGAAGGGATCTAAGAACCTTAGAACAAAGCAAATGCACACATTAAAATTATTAGGATAAAAATAAAGTAATGCAGAAATATTTAAAAACATTAAAAATAATATTTCATATAAGTATAAAGATGTATAATGTAAAGAAATATTTTTATACTAAGAAAGATATTAGGGCTTGCAAATCTCAGTACCACAGATGCTTATGATGACGATGATGATGAAGATGATGGTGATGATGATGATGATAAAAACATGTACTGACACTTGAGAAGTAAGCCCATGTCAGAAAACAGGGTTTGCATGTCTTTTTCTATGTGACCTGAGAGGACATCCATTGAGTTTGGGGTCTCTCCAGTCATCTGCCAGGCTCTTATATGTACAGTATCCAATATATGGTTGTCACAAGTTGCTAATTCAAACATCCTTACACATCACCTGACAACTGTACCAGTACAATCATCACCATCATCATCAGCCCCCTTGTTCCCATTCTCTACATGGGGCCGGGGTATCATGTTATCTGTCACCATCTCTCTCAATTCAGTGCCACATTCATGCCTTCTTCAACACTCATGCCTGCCTGTCTCAGATCTGCTTTCACACAGTCCACCCACCTCTTTGCTGGACATCCTCGTTTCCTCTTACCTTCTTCCTGTCTCTCCCAAATCTTCTTCACCAGATTGTCTCCTGCTTATCTGCACATGCCCAAACCACCATAATCTGTTCTCTTTGATCTTTTCTGCAATTGGAGCTACTTTGGCTTCTGTTCTTATGTCCTCATTTCTTTGTCTGTCTCACAGTGTGCATCCTACCACCCTTCTCAGGCACTTCATTTCCATCACCTCTAGCTTCTTCATCTGCTCTGCCTTTACCATCCAGGTTTCTGTACCATACAGTAGTACTGGTAGCACCACTGTCTTGTACACCTTACTTTTCAGCTTCTTTGGCATTCTTCTGTCATTCACTACACCTGAGACTCTATGCCATTTTAGTGTAGCCCCTCTGATTCTAGCTTTGACCTCTTCATTCAGACTTCCCTTGTCCTCAACCACCCCCCAGATACCGGAAGCTATTAACCTGTTCCGCTATCTTTCCTTCTTTCTCAGTTCTCAGTTTCTTCTGATTTCCCCAATTTGCTGCCATTACCACTGTCTTATCTGTGTGCTTAGTTTCATCTCATGTGCCTTAAGCTTTGCATTCCATTCCTCTATCCTTTGCTGAAGTTCTTGCTCAGAGTTTGCCTGTAATGCCACATCGTCTGAATTTAGCAACTTTGTTGATCTTTCCCCTCCAACCTGTTTGCTAATGTAGTCCATCACCAGTATGAACAGCAGTGGGCTCAGAGCTGAACACTGGTGTACATCCACTCCCACTGGGAACCCCTCTGATAGGCCGAACACTGTTCATACTTGAGTCATTGTATATAGCCTGCACTAATTCTACCAATGTTTCTGTGACTTCAAACCACTGCAGTACTGCTCTGATCAGCTTTCTTGAGACCTTATCATATGATTTCTCCAAGTCTAAGAATGCTCAATTGGGCTCTTTCCCCATCTCTAGCTTCTTCTCAACTATCTGTCTCACTGCAAACATTGGGTCAGTTGTGCTGTATCCTGATCTGAATCCGAACTGCTCATCTCCCATCTTACATTCTACTACTCTGCATATCCATTTATCAATCACCCTCTCCAGAACTTTCATACTATATGATAAGAGTTTGATGCCTCTGTATTGCCCACAATTGTGGATGTCCCCTTTGTTCTTGTAATGATAGGGCAGTATTCATAATCTCATTTCCTGGCAAGTATATACTTATTCTCCAGTCATCTGGGTTATACCTTTCTCTCCACACTGTTATGAGTTCCCTCAGGAGCTATTTCCCTCGTAGCTCACTCAACATCTTTATCATACCTGTTGTGACCTCATCTAAGCCTGACACTTTCCCTGACTTCATTTTACTTAGTGCTATTCTTACTTCTTCTAGGGTGGAATCCTCTTCTTCACTCATTGTAGGATGTTTCTGGGGCAGTACAGCTTCCATGGGATTTACTTTATTAAGAAGCTGCTGGAAATACTCCTTCCATCTGCCTTTGATGTCCTGTGGACTGATGAGTAGGTTGTTGCTGGCATCCCTTATGACTATCTTCTTTATCTTTCTGTCTTTGCCTTGCAACCTGACATAGTTTCTTTGTACAACCTACTGAGTCACTTTCCAGAAGTTGGTAGAGTGCCTCCCATGCCCTATTCTTTGCTATAGCAACTCCTTTCTTAGCTTCTTTGTCAGCCAACCAGGCTCAGCCACATATCTGTTCTGTAGTCCTAACACATGCTGTTTTGAGGCACTGCCATTCTTCTTCAACTTCACCTATTTCCTCCCCTTCTGGGATGCTAGAGCCCTGAGTAATTCCTTGAACTGTTGTACTTTCTCTCCAGTCAACTTTCAGGTCTTCAGCCTGGTCTCTGTTGGCCTTAGAGCCTTCTCTGACCACTGCTAACAGCTGACTGTGGCAACCAGTGGTTTATGCTGTGAGCTGACAGTTTCACTGGGGATGACTTTGCAATCATGGATTCTACCCCAGTGCCTTTTCCTTACTAGGAGGAAGTCTACCTGAGTTACATGTTGGCTACTGTTGTATGTGATCTTGTGACTGTCTCTCTTTCTGAACCATCTGTTGGCTGCTATCAGGTCATTTGCCAGACAGAAGTCTAGAATGGCATCCCCTTCTTTATTGCTGTTGCCCCACCCATGTGGACCCAGGCAGTCCTCATATCCTCTTCTGTCTGTCCAGATATGTGTATTCAAGTCACCCATTATCAACAATTCATGTCCTGCTTTATCTAGTAGATCCTACAACTACTGTCTGAATGCATTCTTTTCCTCACAATTACAACCCTCCTGTGGGGCATAGGCTGAGATTATGAATACTGCTGTACCATTACATTGGAGTTTGACTGCCATGAATCTGTCACTAATTCTGATGATATCCCTTACTGCCTTCTGAAGCCTCACCACAATTCTTACACCATTTCTAGCCTGTCCTCCTCCTGAGTAGCAGACTCTGAATCCCAAGCCAAGTGGCTCTGTTGCACTGCCTTTCCACCTTGCCTCTTGGATACATAGAATGTCCAGCCACTTCCAAGCTGCGTCCTGTCAGTGAACGTACATTGTGTGGCAATTCTCTGTTCATGTTTGACATGTTGATTGGTATTACATCCAGCTTTCGCTCAACAAAGCTATCCCATGTAACTGGGAAATATACCAGTACAAGTCAATGCCAAAAAACAAACCTATGGTTTTACAGATGGAAGACGATAGT
Source organism: Protopterus annectens (assembly GCF_019279795.1). NCBI lineage: Eukaryota > Metazoa > Chordata > Ceratodontiformes > Protopteridae > Protopterus > Protopterus annectens. Next base: position 515,393,338 of record NC_056725.1, read on the forward strand.
TATTTGAAGAAAACTGTATCCTGCTATCCCTTGGTATGTGGAGACATAAACCCAAATGGGAACTTCACAAGACACATAGATGAATGTCCAGGGAGCAGCACAACCCCTTTTCTTAGTGATTCCCGAGCACTTTCACAATAGAGTCCAAGCACAGGTACTGGATATTTGGAACTCACAGATACATTTCCCAAAGCACAAGGGGTTGTGTATGGATTCAACTTACCGACTACCTAAACACTTACAAAATCCTATCCACCCCATCAACATGGAATCTGGTCAGGATGAAGTGCAATGACCACAATTTATACTTTAACAATGACATTTTAATAAACATGAACAAGGAAAACCTCACAAGGGCTGTATTTATTAATTTAATTACAGTTTTTGATAACACAGATCACTGCTTACTAATTAATACCACAGACCACTACTTACTGATTAATACCACAGACGACTGCTTACTATTTAACTACCTCCAAAATGCAGGTATCAGCCAACAAGCATCCCAGTGGTTTTCTGACTTTTGAAGTAACAGATTATTCTTCATCCAACTTGGCAAAACTACACCCCCCCCCCCACAAACAAAGAGGCACCACAAGACTCCAACCTATCTCCAGTCCTCTTCTAACATTACATTAACAAACTCCTTCAGAGCTCCCCAGCCTTCCCAATCCACTATATGCAGATAATATGCTTATTTATAGATCCGGACACTCCATCTCCAACATTTCAAGCACCTTCCAAACTGACATCTCTAGCATCTCACAATGGCTTGACCAAAGCAAACTACTACAGAATTGGAAAAAAAAATGAATCTATGGAGTTTAGTGCCCCCCAAAAGAGTCAAAAATGACCTCAAACTTGATCATCACTATCAACAGTAACAGCATTACAGAAAATGTAGTCGTCTACAAAAACCTTGGGGACTGGCTAGTCCCCTCCATCAACATCCAACATCACATTAAAATAATTCTGTACATGAAAAATCTCACATTATTTTGTCCCTCAATCAAGCACCACCAGAGGCAAAAGTGCCCTCCTATCACAACTCGAATATGCTCTCCCTCTTATAACTTCTGCTTCCAAAATGAATCTTAATCAAGTGCAAACCACTACTGCACATTTATTACCCTCTCCCAGACAAGACATCACTGCGACACCCCTGCCAAAATGAAATTGTTACCCATCCCACAAAGAATCACCCTCCTACCTGACACAATGATTTTCGAGCTTGAAAACATGGAATCTTTAACCTTTCTCACCAGCGGACTCATAAAAAAGGAAGCACCTCCCCATCCCTAACTTGCAAACCTCATACTCTAGATTAAAGCATACCGAGTTCATCTTCTCCATCTTGGGCCATAAAGTCTGGGATTCCATACTCACACTAATAAGGGAAAACCTCTCCCCTTCCACATGTACAATAGATCTAAAAAGCCACCTTTATTTTTATTTATTTATTTTAGTTATTTAACATTTGTTAACCAGGTTGGTCCAACTGAACTTGAGCCCATTTTCAGTGGAGTCTCGAGGAGAAAAGCTCCAGATATTTATAGAAGAATATAAAAATAAAAAAAGCAAAGTAAAATAATAAAAAGCAAAATGTGAACAGTGAAAGATATAACAGTTTACAATAACAAGATATAACAGTTTACAGTTCTGAGAAAAAACAAATGAGAAGAAACTTTGTACATGTTGGTATTACATAAGAAATAGGAGGTAATGCTAGTTAAGCCTTAACATAATGAAAGTGTTTGCAGGTGAAAGTATTTGAGCCAGAAATTAGGGGCAGAGGGAAGAGGTAAGGGTTTATGTGGGGTCGTGACAGGGACATATCCACAATTTAGCTAGATAATTGTTTAGTTCTTTTTTGAAACTGTTGGGGTGTGTAATGCTTCTTATGTTGAATGGGAGTTTGTTCCAGTTATGAGATACTGAGTATTTGTATAATACGCTGTGTCACCTAACCCAAATACCCCGGCACACCAACTAGAGGTCACATAGATGCCTTACACTTACCTGCACCATGGGTACTACATCAAATATGTATATCCTTTGCTAAAATTATCTTTTTCTTTCCATTTTCTTTTCTCTTTGAACCCTCAAGGTATGCAAAATGCACTGAGATTAACTGAAAATAGTTTTCTTAGATCTGTGTTCTACCCTGGTTAATAGTTTCCTAAATAAATAAATAAATAAATCTGTCTTTAAGTACAACAGTGTCCTTTTCAAAGGTTAGTGTTGACTTTTACAATTTTAGACAAAGTTTGCATACTGGTCTTCCCCTCCCTGAGAGCTTTCTTAGTAAATCCCCTTCTCATAGAGGTAAAGGTTTTAGTCCCACATACAGGATTTACTCTCTACAGTTCCTTGAAATATTAAAGGTACAAAACACGTCTCTTTTCTAAAATGTCAATCTTCGCACTTATAGATTCATAGATAGGTAAATACTTGGCTAGCTGTCTTTGTGGGCTATTTTAAGCCTAGCCAATTTCCCTGTTTGTGCTTGAGTTAACCTATCGTGTTTGATGTTAAATTGTCCCTAACCATCCCATTGTCAATAATTATATATACAATCTACTGAGAATAACTGGGATCATACCACAGATAATCTGAGGGGACTTATGCATAGGATAAAGCATTTAGGAACTGCTTCTGTGCATTAATAGTACAGGAGACAGTCCTGGGGCAAATTTTCTATTACACATCCATAGATCCAGGTTGTGCTTGAATATAAACAGGTATGAGCTTTGTTTTACTTGGATGGGGAGTCTGTTCCAAAACAGCTGTATCCTCTGTGCGATATATCTGTTGCTCTAAACCATTCTGTTGATGTTGCAGAAGAGGTTTAGATCCGTATACTGAGTATTTCTCATGCCATTTCACTTGCTGATGTGCAGTAAGTCTGGTGGTATAGAGTTAGAGGATACTTTGCATGCCAGACACAGATCTTTCTTAGCAGACTGTGGTATACTGAGTATAGTAACAGGGCTTTCAGTTGGTCCATGTAAGGACATATTGTTTTGGCAATGTATGCTTTAATAAGGAATTTCTGTGGGCATGTCTGTTGTATGTGCTTGGACAGATACAGGTCAAAGGCAGCATTGTACTCAATGACTGGCCTAATGAGGGATGAGTAAAGTGGGACAACAACATACCTAGATCTAGACACAGTCTAGGGCCGCATTGTCAATGTGGTTGTTCCCCGGGGTAAATGAATTCCCAAAAGATAAAATAATGCTTTTTTTTTTTTTTGCCTTTAGTTTCAGTCCATGATTTGGCAGCTATTTATTTGGGACAAACCTTCCTGCAGGATGGACAAGTTATTTAGGGAATTAATGACTGCTCCTGGCTTGCAGTCATCTGTAAACGTGTTCAGCCAGTGCCCTTCAGTATTGTTTTTTACTTTGCAGAAGTAGAAGTTCAATTCTGTCTTCAACACTCGTTAGACAGTTTGACACATTTCTTTTTGAGCTTCTCTAGTGAACTGACTGATACAAAACTGCTTGAGTTGTCATCAGCCCTGACATTCCCACAGAATCAGGTGGACTGTATTTTCCTTAAGGTAAGCTCATCCAGTTAACCCTTTGAAGCCTGAACCAGGGCAATAATGCTGTGTCTCAGTCCCTGCCCACCTGTGCTGTATATTTCACTCCTCAGCTCAGACTCAGCAGAATGAATTACAGAGGATGTCAAGAAAGGGAGCCAAGAATGAGCAGCAGCATTACTGCGGAGCAGTCCAGCCATATATGCAACTCAGTATGAAAATGTCTGCAGAGCTAAAAGTCAATATGCGATTTGTGTGTTGTTTCCCCTGTGCTGACTAAGTCATTTTGCAGTAGCAGAGTCAGTGATGAGGTAGAAGAACATGTCAAGGGAGAAGTAGTGCAGAGTTTCCAAACACAATTAGGTGGCGTTGCACTCCTGTTCAATAGCACAGTATTATTTCTCGGTGTCAGACACTATTAAACTGAGATATAAGGATCCAAGACAAGGTGTTCCTTGTCTACGGCCATTACTGGCAGCACTGATCCCAGTGCAACATCTGTGGCGTTCAACTGGACAACAAACTTTTATTTAAAGTTGGATGCAATCAGGACTGGGTATCCACAGATGGCTACTTTCAGCAAAGAAAACACCCTATAAATCCCCTCAATCCAATTCAACAATTTAGAGCACTGGGTCTTAATCAGGTCTGTAAGAGGACACTCAAGGTTGCACAATGGGGTGTGGACTGCCAGTATGACTTGGCCAAATCCAAGACACTTATTTAGGTTTTGCTTATTAGCTGAGACCATTCTTGGCTAGTCCTCAAATGATCCCCCTTTGCCTTTATTAGGTCCATATCCATAGTGTACATGAATTACTGGGCTTCTTTCAGGCCAGTAGCATATCTGCTCAGAAATTCATTCTGCCTTCCTTCATTAGAAAGTTAAACATTGCCTGAACTTTCAAAAGAACAGTAGCCCAATGTTGTCTGTACATGGCAACATCATCTTGGCAGACAACGGAATAATGGCTTTAAAATCACATAAGCTTGTTCTTCAACTGTTAAACCATATTATGGTCCCCAAGTAACTAAAGTATGATGACTGTATACTGAAATGATCCATCTGGCACAGAAAATCAATCTTTTTTTTGTCACCTCTGTGAAAAGCAGCTGCCAGAATCCATTCACTATGTCTTCTGTTGGGAAGTATTTGTCAAGATCTTGCCTTTCATATAGTCTGTCATTCCTTGGCATTGTGTAGGCATCAACCTCAGGGATATGATTCAGCTGTCTGAAGTCAGTGCAAAAGTGTATACTATTGGCAGGCTTGAGGAGTAACTTACTAAGTCCATGCCACTCACTATCATATTTTCAATTACTTCTGTAGCCAGTAATTTCTTTACTTCAATACTAAAATGTTTGCATGTGGTTTTCTGAACCCTATAAATCCAAACATTCACTTTTTGTAACTTTGCTCTATTATGGCTTGGCAAGGAAGAAGTCTCACAACTTCCTTTGATGGGCAAAACTTCTCTTACTGTTATTCCTATTCTGCATTTGGTCCCAACACCTGTTCTATCTGACTATCATAATCCGTCAATTACACCAGGGTTTCAAAACATTTATAATACACATATATTGGCATTTTTATTTACCAGGCTAGAAGACCTTATAGTTATATAATCCAACTCTATCTGTTATTTCATAATGCCCCTGCCAAGTGGCCAGAGTTTTGTTTTCTACAGTTGGAATAAACACCATCAAGCCCTCAACCAACTATACCTCTCTAACCTTTGTGCCTTTATTATAAGCGGGGGGCTGAGCTTTAAATATGGTCTGCTTTACTAGTAGTAGTACAGACTCTGTCCTCTCCTGCATCTGCCTATGTGCTCCAGTACAGTATGGCATGTCTTTCCTTCCATTCATGTCTTTCTTGCTATAGCCATCAGTACCCCAGGCTGCTGTCCCTATAATAATTCAAAGGGAACACACCAATGGAAAACCATGGTGCTTCCCGTATTGCAAACAGGATGTAAAACAACATTTTGTCCTGTCTTTTTTTTTATTATGGCCACTGACCTTGCTCAACATTGCCTTTATTGCCTTACTGAGTCATTCCACTAAGGTGGCTGTCTTCTGTTGATACTAAGAAGTTCTTATTGCTTAGTTTATAACATTCTGCAAATGGTTGCCATCTCCAGAGACATAAGTGGGTCAACTGATCCATCAGGATTTCTTTGAATATCCAAGTCAAGATGTAGCGTAATACTAACTATGATGTACCTCCTCAGGGCCACTAATCCAGGAGCTTCAGTCCTCACCAATCACACTGGTGAAGGACATTCACTTGGAACCAAAAATAGATACATACAGTATTTGCAGATGCAGCTCTCTGCACCAAGCACAATTTCCCTTAACAGCACACAGGGAATACACTCCTGCCCTGGGGCTAGGTATACCACTGGGTGCTATTCTCCCTCTGAGGATACCTGGCTGAGTACACCCCCCACCCCATGGTTTGAAGCATCTACCTGCACAACAAATTATTTGCTGTTATCTGAACTGGCTAACATAGGGGGTCCTCTCAAAGCCCCTTTAAGCTTTTGGAATGCCTGCTTGCAGGATGGGGTCTACACTACCTTGTCTGGCCTGTCTTTCCTCGTCATGTCTGTGAGGGGAACAGCTCTTGTACTATAATTGGGAAAGAATTTTCTATAGTACCTCTCTGTCCCTAAGAATGCCCTCATCTACTACATGGTAACAGGGACAGGTCACGCCTGAATAGTTTCCACTTTGGCAGGTTCCAGCCTGATCTTACCACTCCCCACTCTATCTCCCAGGTAGGATATCCTCTGTCATACCCACCTGACACTTAATAGGCTTAATGATCTACCCTACCCTTTGCAGTCTTCCCAGGACCTCCCTGACATGCTGAAGGTGCTCATGCCAGGAATGGTTGTAAATGGCAATATCATCCAGGTAAAAAAGGACATACTCTCCTGATCCTGCTAAGATATCATCTACCAGTCTCTGGAAGGTTGCTGGGACATTTTTCACCCCAAAGGGCATTTTTGTAAACGCGTATAATCTGAAAGGAGCGACAAAGGTTAACCTCAATCTAGTGGTAGGAGTCAAGGGCACCTGCCAGTAGCCCTTGGTCAGATCAATAGTGGTCAGGTACTTAGCTCCACCCAGCTGCTCTAAGGCTTCATCTGTCCTAGGCATGGGGTAAGGATCTGACTCTGTGTGACTATTTAGTTTTCTGTAGTCCACACAGAACCTGGTGCTGCCATCTTTCTTTGGCACCAGCACCACTGGGGAGGCCCAGGGACTGCTAGACTCCAAGTTTACCCCAGTCCAACTACTCCAGTTCAACATTTCCTGTATCTCCTCCCTCAGAGTTTGTCTGACTCACTCAGGAACCCTGTAAGGAACCCTGTTTGATAGGTCTTTGGAGTCCTGTATCCACATGGTGCTGTACCAGGTGGGTGCACCCAGGTTTACCAGTGAACATGCCCCCAAACTGCTGTAACACTGTTCGGATTTTTGAACCTGGGTAACGGATAGTCACTGGGACTATCCATTGAAGTTTCAGTCTGAGCCTCACTGAGGAGATCAGTCACCAGATCCCCCTTAGACTCTTCCTGCCATCCACTGCAAATACTCATCGCCAGGGCCTCCCTATCATGGTAAGGCTTCATCGTGTTAACATGGTGCAATTTGTGCCCCTGACTACTGCCTAGCAGTTCTACCATGTAGTTAAAATCACTGACCTTCCTTACCACTTTGAAGGGTCCTGCCCAAGTTGACTGCAACTTGCTGTGTCTGGCAGGAATGAGAACCATCACCTGCTTTCTCACAGCATACTCCCAGGCTTGAGCATTCATGTCAAACCAGACATTTTCCTGCTGTTCTCCTGGCTCCCAAAGCCTTGTCCTGAAGTTTAGGACATATGCCACAGCAGACTCTTTGTGGGATTCACACTCGCTCTGTCACTCATCACAAATCAAATCTAAAGGCCCCCTCACCCTGTTCTTATACAGCAACTCAAAGGGTGAAAAGCCTGTGGATTCCTAGGGCACCTCTCTGTATGTAAATAGCAGATGTGGCAAATATTTGTCCCACTCTCTTTTAAACTGGTCTGCAAATGCCCATAGCATGGTCTTTAGTGTAGAGTTTAACCTCTTCACAAGACCATTAGTCTGGGGATGGTAGGGGTGGTCTTTAGGTGCTTCATCCTATAGCACTTTCACAGACAAGCCAGCAGGTCTGACATGAAATTGGCACCTCTGTCAGTCAGTATTTCTCTCAAGTAAACTTACCCTGCTGGAAATCTCTAACAAAGCATTTGCCACCTTCTCTGCCTTTATGGAGAACAGAGCCACTGCCTCAGCATATCTAGTAGCTTAATCTACTACCACCAGGATATACTTCTTCCCTGTGGAACCTGGGATGCTCAGAGGCCCCATAATATCCATATCTACCCTCTGAAATGGCTCCTGAATCACAGGCAAAGGCATCAAAGGAGCCTTGACCTCGTCTCTTGCCTTGTCTACTTTTTGGCACTGCTCACAGGTCCTGCAGTACCCTGTTACATCCACTGCAATCCCAGGCCAGTAAAAGTTCTGTATAATACATCTCTTGGTATGCTTTATGCCCATACGACCTACAAAAGGAATGTCATGGGCTATGGCTAGAAGTACCAACTGCTCTATTACCTCACCTTCTAGCCCTCCCTCAGGGGTCCACTCTCTATACAGTAACAATTTGTTCCAGTATACACACTCCCCCTTTCCTTGAGAATCAGGTGCCTCCTTATCTACCTCCTTCAAGCCTCTTAGAATAGCATCAAAGAGCTGAGCCTGTCTCAACTCTGTCTTTGTGACCCTTCCCAGCTCCCTTTCCACAGGAAGCCCGGTATCCTCTGACAGTGGTGCTTCACTGTTAGCCTGGCTACTATCACTCAACGATGCCCTTGCAGTCACTCTGTCCAAGGGAACATCAGTACCTCCCAACAGCCGTGACTCACATTCAGGCTCACTGCTAAGGGTAGCTCCCTCCCTGAAATAGCCACCTCACCAGCCCTGGCTTCAGGTATGGGGTCTGTTTCAGTCTCTCCAGACTACCATACCCATATGCCTGTCTCCAAGCCTGACTGAGTGTAACTGCATGCACACAAGGTACTTCATTATCAAAATCATTCTTTATCAAGACATCTGCAGGTATATCCTCAAACACACCTATTGTCTGCTTCCTTTTCCACCCATCCAGTCAAGATGAACCCTGGCCAAAGGCATTTGGAAAGGGGTCCCTGCTAAAGTTCTAACTGGAGTGGACTGCCCAAGCAAGTATTGCTCCTCTTTAATCACTGCAGGCTTCACAATAGTTATGTCAGAGGCTGTGTCTCTCTTAGCAGTGGCCTGTTTTCCATCCACTAAGATAGGATATAAACCCTCATGATAGTTTGGTACCCCTGTTGTCTCCAGACAACTTACCACTGGCATGCTGTTATTCCCACTTCCTGGCTCCTCCATCTTTTGTTCCCCACCTTGCTTCTGTGGACATCTATATGATACATTGCCCCATTGGTTACATTTAAAACATTTAACCCCTGATCCTGGCCATGTACCTGAACTAGTCGTTTCCCAGTTACTGGTGAACTCTGCTGGGGTGGTTTAGACTGCCCACCATGGGTTCCCTTATATCCATGTCCAGCACCGGGTATCCTCTTCCTGTGCAGATATCCCCTGCTTGCTAAATAGATGCCCTTTTTTCCTCAGCTCATCTGCAAAGATAGACTTGCGGTCTGCCAGCCATATTCTCATGTCCTCAGGCAAAGTGCTAAGGGCTTGTCCCTCACCAAAAAGTCTGCCAGCCCTTTAAAAGTGGTGACCTGACACCCACTCACCCACCTATGAAAATAAGTGCGTAACTCAACAATATAATCACAAACACTTTCATCTGCCTTGAGTCTATGCTCACAAAACCTTTTTCCATAAGCTGTTAACTTAAAACATTCTAGTAAACATTCCTTTACTTTATCATATTTTAAACAATCAATATCAGACAATTTAGAAGCAGCAGTTACAGCTTTACCATGGAGTAATGGGGTCAGGCACTGTACCCAGAGCCATTGGTCAACATTATACTCTTTACATACTCTTTCAAATATATGAATAAAACTATCAAAATGATCCCCCTCTGTAAATTGTGGAAGAAATTCACTGACCTTTATTGCTTCTGGGGTTCAGTTATTCCCTTCCTCATTACCTCCATGACCTGGCAAAGAGTGCGTTGATGCTGCTTCTCATTTTCTTCAGCCTCTAAATGCTGCAGTCTCTCTGCTTATTCTAATTCCAAATGTTGGGCCTCCAGTCCATGTCTCTTTAACTCCAGATGGATTTTTAAGCCCTCTGAGGAAAAGGATAACTGTCCTATTTCTGAGGGCTGCAAATTCCCATCAGCAGACTGGTTATCCTCCTGGTTGCTAGTCTGAACTGAGACTCTGGCTGAAATCATTTCTCTTTAGTCAGGTTGGCATGCACCAGTCCTTTGGATACACACACATTTGCCAACTGGTTCTTTGTCAGCTTGCCATAATCCTCTGCTGACATCTTTGCCTGCTTTCTCTGACTAAACTAAACTAACAAAAAAATAAAACTGTTGTGATAATGAAACTCTGAATATTTACCTTGTGGCTGCTGAGAATACATACACTTTCAGTGGTAACTGCCTACTGGCTACAGACGTTAAATTAATATCCCACCACTGCCACCAATATGTGTGTCCCCGCTCTGGGCCAGTAATCAAGGAGCCTGAATCCTCACCACTGACACAGGGGAGGGAAATTCACTTGGAGCAAAAATGGATACACCCAGTATTTTCGTATGCAGCTCTCTGCATCAAGCACAATTTCCCTTACAAGCACACAGGGATCACACTCAGTCCGGGGGCTGGTTTTCCCTCTCTCTCCATATCCCCAGTATGACTCCCCACTGGCACAGTTATAGAGTTGAGTCCTCAGCTAAGGTTCCAAACCAAGCCCTCCACCACTCTCTCTGTGAAACCAGTGCTTCATGTCCCTGCTCCAAGCAGCTGAAACACACACTCTTTGAGATTTGATTATCACACACACACACACACACACACACACACACACACACACACACACACACACACACACACACACACACACACACACACACACACACACACACACACACACACCATGGAAAGGCTGGCACAGATTTGCTAGCTATGCCCACTTCTGCCCAGACTATAAGGTAGTTACAATGCCAACAGGCATTCCAAACCCAGCTACTCTAATTATACTGAGTGAAATTAAAATTAATACAAATGATAGTGTTTGGCCAATGCAATAAGGCTTTCAGGAGTAGCCACAGTGTCACTAAATAGATATAAGTCCTCTCAAAGTTTAAAATATTCTCTAAAGGACCAGCCACAATGAAAAAGTATTAAATATATTTAATAATAGATAATAAAAGAACATGAAAATACTAAATATCTATTTACAATAAACACCAGAGTTTCAATCACATGAAATATTAAAATAACACAGATGAATAGATTCACACAGATACAGAAAAACAGTACATAACTAACCTCACCATATTTTCCTGACTGAGCTAAAGAATTACTATTCCATGGTTCACTTGAGAGGTCCTTCCTTGTCAGGTTTCAAAAACAGACTACTCTGAGACTTCAATCTCACTTAGTATTAAACATCATTTTAGTGATGGATTACAGAATGACATTGCATACATCTGGTCATCTGACTTCTGGTTCCCATGCTACTCCCTTGGCAAGAAGCTGCCAGGATTTAGCATGTATGTGTCAATAATACACACAGATAGAGCTTGCTAAGATCTGTTGCAACTTCTGGAAGTCATAAAACAATTTCAAACCTCCACCCTTCCAGAGTAGCAATTAGTTCACCCCCAAAGATATACAGAAAGCTTCCTAGTACAGACTTTTTGTCTCTGGCTGCATTGAGAACTGTAAGATACAATCGTCATGGCCTAAGCCAGGTAATTTAATTTCAAATTATTTTCAAAGTTAGTTGGACTGAGATTAACCCATTGCCTTCCAGGATCATTTGTTACATTATATACATTTCAACAGTTACAATAATGCATGCATATTTCTTCCTCTGACTAGCAGGGCACGCTGTTGATACATTTTTAACACAAACAACTTTACAAATACACTTTCAACACAAGCATCGGTACAAATAATTTTGATATTCAAATAACATATAATTCTTTACTAAATTACAGCTAGCTGTGCTGACATATGTTACACATCCACTGCCCCACTTCTCCTGGAATAGCTGGCAATACCTCACATCATCACAACTGTATTATTTTCTAATTCTTTGTTATCTCATTTGTCTTAAAGCTATTCACATTAATTTTTCAAACATAAAAGGAATCTTTTACTTCCTTTTTTCTAGATTTGTCTTGACCTGTTTACAAAAACATACTTATCTAAGAAAGAAACATCACTCTTTGTGTTTTGGTGTGTTATGTACTGAATAGTATGAGAATTGCAACATAACTTACATTTTTGTTTAACTTAAAGTTATTTGAATTAAACTACACTTGCTGCTCCTTCTTGATATACATGCCATGTTTAATCTTAAAACTATTTTGTCTGAGGTGTAACTGTTTAGAATGTTCTGAATGGGAAGAGATGCTACCTCTTCTACCAGCTTCTGGAAAGTGAAACTGTATCAGGTTGCAAGGCAAAGACAGAAAGATAAAGAAGATAGTCAGACATCCTTCATAAGGGACAACAGCAACAACCTTCTCACCAGCCCATAAGACATTAAAGGCAGAGAGAAGAAGTATTTCTAGCAGATTCTGAATGAAGAAGACCTCACAGAAGTTGTATTACCCCAGACACAACCTATGATGAGAGAAGAAGAAGAGGAGCCCACCCTAGAAGAATTAAGAATACCAGTAAGGAAAATAAAGTCAGGGAAACAGCAGGCTCAGATGAGATCACAGCAGATGTGATAAAGATGCAGGCATGGCACAGTAGTGCAGTGGTTAGCAGTGTCACCTCACAGCAAAAGGTTCTTCGGTTCGATTCTCAGCTGGGGTGCCTTTTATGTGGAGTCTGTATGTCCTCCCTGCATTCATATGGGTTTCCTCTGGGTACTCTGGTTTCCTCCCACATTACAAAGAAATGCATCTGGAGCATTTCTCCCTGGACCTCCACTGAAAATTAGCTCATTCCAAGTCGGACTTTCCCAGTAAACAAAATGTTAAATAAATAAAAAATAAACTAAAATAAAGATGTTGGGTGAGATATGGGATAAATGGGTCCTGAGGGTACTCATAGTAGTGTGGAGAGAAAGGCATATCCCAGATGACTGGAGAATAAGCATACTCATGCCAGTGTACAAGAACAAAGGGGACATCTCCAACTGTGGACAGTACAGAGGCATTAAGCTGCTGTCACATTGCATGAAAGTTCTGGAGAGTGTGACTGATAAATGGATATGCACAGTAATAGAAAGTTAGATGGGAGATGAGCAGTTTGGATTCAGATCAGGATGCAGCACAACTGGCCTGATGTTTGCAGTGAGACAGATAGTTGAGAAGAAGCTAGAGATGAGGAAAGACCAAGTGGGCATTCCTAGACTTGGTGAAAGCATATGACAAGGTCCCAAGAAAATGGATTTGGGCAATACTGTGGTGGTTCAAAGTCCCAGAAACATTGATAGAGTTAGTGCAGTCTATGTATAAAGACCCAATGACCAAAATATGAATAGTGTTCGGTCTCACAGGGGGGGTTCCCAGAGGAAGTGGGTGTGCACTAGGATTCACCTCTGAGCCCACTGTTATTCAAACTGGTGATGGACTACATTAGCAAACAGGTGGGTGGGGATAGGTCAACAAAGTTGCTATTTGCAAACAATGTGGCATTACCGACAGACTCTTAGCAAGAACTTCAGAAAAGGATATGGGAATATAATGCAAAACTGAAGACAGATGGGAAGAAAATAAGCACAGATTAGTCAGCAGTAATGACAGCAAATTGGGGAAATCAGAAGAAGCTGATAACTGAGATAGAAGGAAAGATAGGGGAACAGGTTAATAGCTTCAAGTATCTGGCAGGGGTGGTTGAGGAGAAGGGAAGTCTGAATGAAGAAGTCAAAGCTAGAATCAGAAGGGCTGCAGTCAAATGGCATAGAGTATCAGGTGTAGTCTATGACAGAAGAATGTCAAAGAAGCTGAAAAATAATGTGTACAAGACAGTGGTGTGACCAGTACAACTGTATGGTACAGAAACCTGGGCAGTAAAGGCAGAACAGCTGAAAAAGCTAGAGGTGATGAAAATGAAGTGCGTGAGAAGGGTGGTACTATGAACACTGTGAGACAAACAAAGAAATAAGGACATAAGAGAAGAAGCCAATGTAGCTCCAATTGCAGAATAGATCAAAGAGAACAGAGTACAGTGGTTCAGACACATGCAGAAAAGCAGAAGACAATCTTGTGAAGAAGATTTGGGACAGACAGGAAGAAGATAAGAGGAAATGAGGATGTCCAGCAAAGAGGTGGATGGATTGTGTGAGAGAAGATCTGTTGCAGTCAGACAACAGTGTCAAAGAAGGCAGGAGTGTGGCATTGAACTGAGGGATGGCGACAGTATGTAGAAAAATGGGAAAAAGTGGGTTGATGCTGATGCTGCTGATGATGATGATGAGTTGGAAGAGATGACAGAGAGGTTATGGTATATGATTATACAAACAAAGAGCAGATTCATATTTGTTTGTTTGTTTCTTAATCGCTTTAAGAATCATATTCAGCCATGAACCAGAAAGTAGTTAAACCATACTTTTTTTTTCAAAATAAATCACATTGTATAGTAACGTTTTATATGAATGCATTCTTTTAAAATGCTAGACATTATGCATTGGTAAGAAAAGTAACAGTAAAGGTATTATGCACACTTCTTAGTCAGGCAGATTTTTGAACTGGCCATTTTACCAAAAATGTACATCCCTGGGAATGGGTTGCTCCAAGTGAGGTTTCTCTGTTCCCCTTTTAGTGATCCCAGAGAGTTAATCATAATATGAGTGCAGGTATAAAAGGCACTTCAGTGACAGGCCTTTTAGCATAGGTAACAGTAAGTAAGTATGCAAGATTATTATCGTTATATTTTTGGATGTTTTTCTTACCCACTGTGCTCACCAATCGTTTTACCCTTTTGCAATTGACAGTTCCTATTTATTTTAATAGAGCAATTCTTGGTCATGGCCTGGCTCTCCTCCTAGCAGCCATGGAGAATTTTCCACTTTGTAGCCCAAGGCCCCGGCCCATAGATTAAGTATGTATTCGTAGAAGTTTGGGGGTGCTGTTCCCTCTCATGTACATGTCTTGCTCATACACACACACACACACAAACACACACACACACACACACACACACACACACACACACACACACACACACACACACACACACACACGATGAAAGCTACCATAACAGCAGAGCCAAGCAAACATCCTATGGCCATTTACTGCACATCAAGCACCTTTTTCTCCAGTAGGTGCCACAATGCAGTGGGTCTGACAGACCTCTGCAGGAAGAGTGCATTAACACTGGCCTCTCATTTCTACCCAATCTTAGCAGCTCCACCAATTATAACTGAGAACAAATCCTGGGTCATCTAAGCTGTAGTTAGGGCTTTAAACATCTGCATAATAGAGTCAATACCAGACATGTGAGATTATTAATTATACTACATTTAAAATAGAACAGATGGAAGTCAGTGGTCAAGCATTAAAGATTAATATTCCACTATGTAAAAAAAATTCATATGCATTCAAAAGTACACAGTATTTTAATAAATACGTGTGTGTGTGTGTGTGTGTGTGTGTGTGTGTGTGTGTGTGTGTGTGTGTGTGTGTGTGTGTGTATATATATATATATATATATATATATATATATATATATATATATATATATATGGTAGCTATACTGGGACCAAGTAACCACATAAACCTTTAGTGCCCAACAAATGACCAACACCAGCTCCAGTAAAACGAACAACTTTAATTAAAGTAAATAAAAAACATACATTAAAAACATAAGTTAAGCGCTTTCGTTCCTTTAAAAATTAACAATGGAACTTCATTAGAACTAAAACGCAAAGCATTTACTCCCCAATTTATATCAAAAGTTAAACCATGTGATTAAATAATTAGTGTGATCATGTGATCAATAACTTAATCTATTGCAACCATCTTGAAAAGGTTTGTTAAACTAATTACTTGGTGTAATATCAAAAACAGTAAAAACATGTCCATATCAACAATACTATCCCTAAGAAACTTTCAAAATAAACATTTTTCAATTGAAAATTAATGGTGTTATGTTATTTTTCCAGGGTGTAACTTCCTTTAACACACAAGTTGCTTAATACTTTTATATATATAAGGTTGCACATAATGTTCTTATATACATTTCCAAGACTTGCCTAAATGCCCATGTGTGATCCTTTTATTACCTCACTGGGCACTATGCCCATTGTGTGCTTCCATTTGGGCATTCTGTCCATATCCTGAATCAAATGTATTAATCTAAGTTGTGTGGCATTACAGTATGCCTCCAGTTCGGGAAACCCCAAAACACCATTTAATTTGCCAGTGTTAGTTTTTCCTATTAAACTCTGTGCCTTTTGTTATCCCAAATAAACTCCTTAATTTCCTTTTTTCATATTCTTCCATATCTTGTCTCTCAGATAATACCTATAAGCCTGACCATCATAAGAAACAAGTGAGACCAAAAACATCTTAATCACTTGTTTCTTATTATCAATATCCATGAATAACAGTTTCTATACTGTTATCCTACTAATAATATTTTGAGTATTTTCTCCTCACATTTCTTTAGCTGCTTGCTCAACATCCTGTTTCAATCCTGTCATGACCCCACAAAAAGGAAAATCTCTGTATCACATCATGTGTTGGAGCATAGTTCTTTAGTACAGCCTTTGTTTTTGCTTCATTTACTTTATGTCCTGATGTACTATTAAAATATTTAAATTTATCAAATATAATTTAATACCATGTTCTGGACTAATAACATATATTACATCAACTGGAAAAAAAGGCTTGTCAATATTTCACTATTTAGATACAGTTATGTTTGATTGTCTTATATGCCTGTCGAATGGCTCTAAATATAAAGCAAAGAGTACTGGTGAAAATGTACAAGCTTGCCAAGTTCCTCTTGAAAGGCTAAAATCTTTAGACAGCGCACCACCACACTTCATCCTAGCTTGAGGTCCTCTATAGATATTAAATACAAATGTTGTCCCTGTTTGTGGAAACCTGAATGTCTTAATGGATCTTTTCATAGGGTTTCACCTCACACTGTCAATTTGTTTTCCTTCCTATGTTGGTTTTGACCACAAAAGTAATTAATACTATCATTGTTAAGTAATTAATACTATCATTGTTAAGTAATTAATACTATCATTGTTATTTTCTTTCCTTCTCTCTTTTATTAACAAATTTGATACTTTACCATCAAAGCCAAAAGAACCAGAATTAAATATCCAGCTTCTGAAAAAACATCCATTCTTCCAAGTTTTCTCTCTATAGTGCTCTAAATGACTGTCTCTCCCATTCATTTGTCCCATCTTCCTTACATGAGTAACAACTATTGTCCTTTTTTCTACTCTTCTTTCTTCATCTTCACGAGTTAGGAATCACCTGTGTAGAAAGCATAACTGCTGATCCCAAATATTATGTTGTATTTTATTTTTATTTAACATTTGTTTACCAGGAAAGTCTGACTTGGAACAAAGCCAATTTTCAGCGGAGGCCTGGAGAGAAATGCTCCAGATGCATGTCATTGTGACATGGGAGGAAACCAGAGCACGCAGAGGAAACCCACATGAACGCAGGGAGGACACAAACTCCACACAGTAGGCACTCCAGCACTTCCTTATGTCTTTCCCAAATATTCTGCAGCTTCATCATTTCTGCTTGGGTGTTATCATCCAGCTCCCAATTCTGTAATTTCGAAATGTCTGTCTTGCTCCCATTTCATCATTATGGTGCATGGATCATTAGACAATTTGCCACAGGGATGGTAACCTTGGGCCATCCTTTTGCATTTCCTTCCACTTATTAGTCCTATTTGGCGAGTAGATGGGAGGCATGAAGAATCACCCATCCCTTCCATCTGTCTACTCCTTCTAGCCAGAAATATCTTCCCCATCAAGTTCTTCCCAAATTTCACTCCTGCCTAAGCATGCCCATTTCATATCTCTCCACATTATGAGATTGCACTGAAGCTGCTTTCTAAAGCCTTTCCACCTACTTTACTTAACTCCATCAACCATACTTACATTGGTCTTCTCCTTCTCCTCCACTCTTTCCCCTTGACTCTGTACTCCAATACCTTTCCCCAGTGAGCCCACTGTTATCTCACAAAGAGATATTAAACACAAAAGCATACTTCAACAAAGGCAGTGCTCTCCAACCAACTCCTCCATTCTCTCCCTGCCCATATCCTATCACACCTCTCCAAAATCCTTGAGAAATGTATGCACTCTCAGCTTATTTATTTATTATATTTGTTAACGGGTCTGACTGGGCCAGAAGCCCATTTTCAGCGGAGGCCAGGGGAGAAAAGCTCCACAAGCAGAAAAGCTTACAATAATAATAATTTATAATACAGTAGTCAGAAGAGATTACAAACAACAGTGTACACAAGTATACAGAGTCTCAAGTGGATGGACAAGCCATTGTAGACTTATACAACATACGAAATACAAAGACAGTGTTCACAATATAAATTCAGAGACAGCATGCATGCATATAAACAGAGAAATAATGACAGGGAGTTAATTACCATTTGAAGTGTGTGTACAGTATGGGGTAGAGTCAAATAATCTGTGTCCATCAATGAAACAGTGTGAAAGATGTTATGAATCAGCAAGTTTGCAGAGAGATGGAGGAAGTATAGTGGGGAGTTAGAGTAGAGGATAAGGTAGGGTGTAGGGAGGCAGTTAGTCTGGTGAATAGCAGGAGCAGAGCCAGTGTTTGGCTATGTAGCTATATATATATATATATATATATATATATATATATATATATATATATATATATATGTTATGAAGCATATAACCAAACAAACCTCCTTTCCAACACCCAGCGTGGTTTCAGGCTCAACCACAGTACTACCACTGCCCACCTCAACTTCACCAACAGAATAAATCAATACAGAAATGACAGCAACTTTGTTTCTTCACTTTTCCTTAACCTTTCCAAAGTATTTGACAAAATGTCTAATCAAAAGCTCCTCTCTGAACTTGCAACACTACAGTAGGTCTCGCTTACTCCTCCCACTCCTGATTTCACAGTTATTTATACACTTGTCAGCAGACAGCTAAAAAGCAAAAAAACAAAAAACTTTCAGCATGTTAACCAATCTATGTTAGTCTTCCCCAAGGGTCAGTACTCAGCCCCCTTCCATTTAATATTTTCATGAATAAACTTCATACTGCTACAACACTTACCAGTTTCATACAATATGTCAGTGATTCAACCCTTGTCTGCTTTGCCCCATCCATAACAAAATTACAGAAAATCATTCAAAAATCATTCACTGACATTGAAATATGGCTAAAGATTTCTAACTTGCTGCTTAACACCAAAAAATCCAAACTTATGCTATTTACTCCAAAGTAATACCTTGACCAGAAACACACATTTCACATTACCTCAAGTAATAGCACAAAAATAGAAACCATAAGCCAAACTAAACATATCATTGTTGTAACAGATGATAACCTCAAGTTTGATCATCACATTCTTCATTCCATCAAGAAAAATTATCAAAAACTCAGCTCCTTCTATAGGGCTAAAACTACCTGACAGATTCAGCAAGGATTAGTTCAGCAGCAACCTTCCTTCTCCAATATGTGCATTCCCTCTTCTTACAAACATCAACACTACATAAAAAATAAACTAGCCTCCTGCAACTAGAAAATAGCTAAACTGGCAACCAACCAACCCTATAAAATGCACCACTGCATTGCATTAAAACAATTAAACTGGCTTGAACTCCCAAACCAGTTGACGTACTCCTAACTAGTCATTGTCCACATCTTATTGTACTCTCCAGACAAATGCCCAGCATTACAAAATACTCTACTGTACTAGTTCCCACTAGAGACCTTCGCTCCAGCAGTAAACTTTTACTATGCATCAGTAAGATATTCAGCACTGCTGGAGACTCTCTCTACTCTCATTATGTGTCAAAACTCTGGAATGAAATCCCCACACTGTTAAGACAGAAAACCTAAATAGTTTTAAATCTTTGCTTAAACAGCACCTATGCCAGAGATGGCCCTGTTCTTCCTGCTAGCTTTAATCAGGTTACTGTTCTCCAAGTCTGAAAGCCCCTTTGCTTTCCAAACATTTTGTACCTTATTACTCCTCCTCTTACTGCACCGATTTCCTAATCTCTTTCCTTTCCTCGTTCTCTCACACCCCACCACTACCTACAATTCCTCCTGTGAACATTTATCTTTCTGCTCATTTCCGTTACTTCTCTGTTCATATCTCTCTTATCATTTTATGCTACATTCTACTTATCTATCCGTAAATTGTTACTAAACTCACAAACATCCCACTCTGATCTTTTTACTGCATCTATCTTGTTGTAAATACATTAATTATTACTGTATGTTATTTCTCTATTCAACAATTTCTACACAATGAATTTTTACACTTTATTCTGTTTTTTTCAGCTATTTGGATCGCTTGTTTGTGTAATTTTAATAAAGAAGATTCAGCTTGAACCAGTTTGTGCTTCCTTACTTTCATTAGTGGATTTATACTTTGGAAAGTTTTTAAAGAAAGTATTTGTACCAGTTGTTATTAGGTTGAATATTCACAGTATTGTTTTTATTAGGTGCCTGAACTCCAGGGGAATCTTAGATCTTCCACACAGAGAAGTTTCCTTATTAATTTCTCTATTCAACAATTAGCCAATTTATGTTATTTTCTCTCTTGTTTTCTGTGTTAAAATGTTATGTGCATGTCAGAAATATTTAAAAATATTTAAAATCATGTAAATAAGTTGCTCTACAGCTGTTTTTACCCAGCAATTATAAATGTATATTATGTGTAACTTAAATGTGGAGCATTTCTCCCCAGGCCTCCTCTGAAAATTGGTTTTACCCAGTCATATTTTTCCCAGTCAACAAAGACAAATACAGTAAACTCTCAGTTAACTGGCACCCATGGGGATTGGTAGATGCTGGATAACTGTAGTTAATGGTTGCTTGAGAGCTGCTATTAAAAATAGGCCTGACTAATACTGTACACTATACTATTTGTTTGGTTTGACTTGTTCTCAGGTTGGGGAGAGAGGGAATTTATTCCTATCCTCCTTTTTAAAACTAAAACTCTAAAAACGTAAGGTATGTTTCTGCAGGAGGAAAACAGAAAGTGCAACACATGAAAATTGTATTGTATTTCTTCGATATTTTTTGCCGGTTGCTTGAGAGTGCTGGTTGCTTAAGTTCCAGTTAACTGAGAGTTTATTGTAAATAAATAAATAAATAAACTTTTATCATGTAATTTACGGCTGTGTACTTCCATTCATCTTTGCTGTTCTATATCCAGATGTAGTCCCTAAATCCTGGGGTGCCCCAGACTAATTGATAACAGGCAGAGCTAAAAGGGCCATCAACAATTTTACTGCATTCACTCTTCCCAAAAGAAGAGTTACCTTTTCTTTTCCCCTGATCAGTTCCCCTCATGGTTTACTCTATAGTCCAGCTAAATTTAGAGATATAGTATTCTAAACTGAAATGCTTACATCCAGTCCTAGATGTACTGAGTCATCCCTCATAAAATTCCATTCAACATCCAGTTCCTTTACTAGTTCTCTTCCAATACTGTTTGCTTCCTGTAATTTTCTAACCCGGTACCCTCAGAAATTCCTCAAAGACCTTTAATACATTGCCTGGAGATTGAATTAGATTTTCTGCCATAATATGTGATCATCTACCAACAATCTAAATCATATCTAGTCCTCTCCCATCCCCCCATCATTGCTTAGATGATTTCAAATTTCCTTCACTGAAATAAATACATTATTTTCATGATAACAGTTTATATTCAGTTACTAACATAAATACATGCAGGGATACTGGGCACCTCTTTCATGACCCTATCCTAGTCTGCATTTGCTCTGAGATCCATATTTTCCTATATCACCAAATGGAATCTTGCACTCATAGCTTGGATCCACCTTCTAAATTTCTCCCCAAATTCTCTTGTTTAAAGTGTTTCCATTTCAAATTCCTAGTGTACCACACCACATATTTTTCAAAGATCAAATGGTACCAACCATGCATCATCTATTTCTCCCTTCCTGCTATATCCAAGTAATAAAATCAGTAACCACCCATCAGATATGCACTGAATGAATGCCTTTGACAAATCCTCCTGAGCGTTTCAATAATGGTAGACAAGATTTGATCCAGATGAGCACCAGTTACCATGATTTTAATTACATTATTAAGGAACTAGGTCTATAGTTTCCTGGGTTAGGAATAGTTCACTCTTTTGGTAAGACCACTGCTCTAGCTCTACTCAATGAGGGGATAATCTAGTTTTTTGCATTCATATTTTATTATTCTATCACAACCTTAACCAATATGACAGCTCTCCAATTATAAAACTTAACTGGGAAGCCATCTGTTACTACTTTTCTTAGCCTGTATTGTACTATGCCCTTTATTCTTCACTATAGGTTCGATTCTTCTTGAAGAGATTCAGTGAGTGACAGATTGTTATCAACTTGGGTCCCCAGGTCCCTATAAACTTCTCTGTACTTACTGGGTTTGTGTCAGCTGTCCTTCTCTGGACTTTCTCTGTCTTCATCCCTTAACTTGTCCATTCCTTGTAATGCATACCAGCTCTCTATCTTTCTCAGACCTACTTTGCTATACAGCTATACATCATGACCCCTAAAGACCTGTCTAATCTCTATGCCATATCCAATAAGCTTTCTGTCTCATCTGCATATTTCTTTCGCCCCAATAGCTTGTCAACTACAGTTTAGTTGTTTTGCATGCATTTGCCATTTCTCCCCCCTATACTCACAAACTCACAAGAAGTTTTTCAAATATACACATTGTACAGCTAATGACATTATTAACTTCTCTCAGTCTCCAGATGCAAGCTTTGTTCTATCTGCCTAGGCTTTTACCATCTTCTTTTACCCAAATATGGTGCTTCATTTCTAACAACTTTGTCTCCAGAGTCCTCAGCTCAGCTTCCATCCACTTCCTCAATCATTACTCTTCTCTCATCATTCTTCTCCTAACAGCCACATTAACTTCATCCACCCAAAATTCTCAATGCTGATCACCTCCCTCTTTTTTCCTTAATCACGTTGCCCACCAATAGACTCATCTTCTGCCCCCACCCCCTTTTCTCTCCATTTGCAACTAGCAAAGTACCAGCCACACTCCATTCCTTCCTTTCTTCTGACCTCTGTTTCCAGGATCAACAGGACATAGTCTGAGACCTCTCTCATTGTCTAATATTCAAATATTTTCATATTTCTCCTTCTCTGCTGCTCTTCCTTGAAGTATGTCCTGCTTACTTGCCTATGAAAGACTTTGTGGTAAATTGTTATTCAATTCTGTCCTTGTTTCACCATCTTTAAAGGTTTACCCGTCCTACTTTCTCCATACCTCACTGTAAATTCCCCTTCATTTTGACATTGTTTTCCTTCTTCCAGAATAAGATGTCTTTTATTGCATGAAAGGTTACACTGAAATCACTGCCTAAAACTACAGTGTCTATGACCCCCTCATTTGTTAAAGAATGGTTCAAAGAACACATCATCATCATCATCATCTCTGTTTAGTCTATTGATACTACCAGTCATCCACATAATGCTTCCTCCCTATTCTTCCTGCCCAGATAAACCACCTCACATCCCCACTGATCTTAGTGAACGCAATAATCCCTTCTCCTAAACAGGATAATCCCTCCCAGTTTCCTTCTCTCACACTGTCAGCTATCTCTGGTACTAAAAATTAATAACCTCTCAATTTATGGTTATTCCTTATATTCAGTTTTGTGCTCTGCATCAGAGCTATATGCATATCAACCTTCATCAGATTCTGAAAGAGTCCTTCCTTTTCACCAGGTGTGACAAGCCACCTATATTTGACATTGTCAATTTGAGCCTGTCCATCAGTCTTATTCTCATGCTTACAACTCCAAACAGTTCATCCACATATACTTTCCTTCCCACCAGTCCATGAAAGTTCCATCCTAGGCTGGTTTGACCCAATAAAGGTCAAACGTCTGCACCCTTTCTAATTGGTATCCTTTAGAGAACATTGTCAGCTATGGTGTGGCCACACTCCTAAGGGTTGACTATCATACTTAACATATAAAATTCCTGCTATGCCAGGCCCTGTGCACAATGAAGCCATGACTGCACCTACACCCCAGGTGACCTGTAATCAATTAGCTGCATGTGTGCTGCAGAAAAATAAGGTGGGGGTGGATGGGATTGAGGGACCAATGCCAGCTCTCTCATTCTGGGAGAAGTGGCACAGCTTGCTGGGCTGGTGATTCCTATAGAATTGTAGGTTGCAGGTGTATCACCCACAGTAATGACTCTGGCATATTTGTTCTGCTCTGTGATGCACTGCTTGGCCAGGAGACTCTGCAAGTGTGACAGCATGCAAGCACTTCCTGAAAAGCAGCATCTGTGGAGCATGCAAACTGTCAGTGGGGAGGGAGATAGGACAGTGTGCAGGATCAGCACAATAACCTGTTCACTAACACCAGACACTGATCTCTAAAGGGGAATAAATGGGCTGCTTAGGTTCAGATGTCAGGGAGCAAATGGGTCAGTGGTTCTCACCATGGCTGGTACAGCCTGGATTTGTATTGTGACTGAAGGAAAAATAAGCCAATTGGGTGTAGAACATGATTGCCACTGGGGTAATCCTGCAGGCATCCCCAAAAAGCAGCAAAGAAAGAAAGATCCCTAACACTTAAATATTTTATATTCTCATACCCTGCAAATCCCTCAACCTTCATCAGCTAACCCCTCCTCAAAATAAATTTCCACTGCAACACTGAGCACGATAAAAGGAGGAAAGAAAACAGAAGTTTTTTGGTCCATGGATTCATAGAGTCACACATCCTGCTGCCAAGTTTATATCATACTAAGCTTTAATGCCATGGTTTGACTACCATAACCATTTTACTGATATACTCTATTGCCCATACATATTGAGGCAATTCTTGCAGGAAGGTAATAACTGACTTCTGATTTTAAGTGAAAATTATTCCATAATCTTGCCATGTGTTGTCTAAAGTATCAGTCACTTTTTCCAATTATTAGTACTTATTTTTTAATTAATATTTATTTTTAGTATTAGGCTCCTTAATCTTGTGTTAGCTCTCCCAGTGGTACATTACCGGTATAAACATTTAAAAAGAACTGGATCCTACATGGATTAATAGACCACATCTATGTAACCTGTGAGAAAGAGAATATAATGACAGTTTGTAAAGCCCTTGTGAGTTTTTATGTGTTTTCTAACCATATGATTATTCAAGATGTTTCAAGTTGTTTAATGGTTACTTAGGATTATATTTACTACATGACAACTATGAATACATATCCCTTCATTATAAATGTGAAAATTACCCTATGACAAATACTTGTGAGTCTGTTGATAATCACTCAGTATCAATAAATTTAGGCACTTACAGAATTCTACCAGGCTGAGCTGCAGGCCAGAAGTGTTGTCAAGGCAATTTGTACTACTTTACATCACAAAACATTTGACACCAGAAGAAAAATGAGGTAAGAAAAGGAAACGACTCCTACCCTAAAGAATACTGTTTTTCTATGTCAGAGCTTGTTTTCATTAAACCTTACCCATCTGTCCAGTGAAAATGCTGAAAGCTGATCTGGGATCAACTGCAAATGTTTACCTCAAACTGATGTGCTATAATGTTGATGTATAATGTCTTGCATTTTGCTAAGAAAGAAAGTCAACCTATGTCATCAGTGGCAACCTGTTCTTTCATGATAATTGACAGTGGAGTGGTGGAGGGTATTTCTTGGGGGAGAACTGGGGGTAATAGTGAAGTGAAATTTGAGTAAATTTGTTGGCCAGCACATTTGCTATATTTTCCGGCTGAGTATAGGTGATGCCATCTACAACTAATTCTGCACATTGTTGGGTATTGCCCTTAAGATTGCTGACATAACTGTAAAATGCCTTATGATCATCCTTAGCTTTGGAGGCTATTTTTACCTCAAAGTCTGTTTTCAGAGACTTGACTGGTTCCCTGATTCACTTGTTTAGATTAATGAATGACTTATTGCTCTGTTGTGCACATTCCATCTTATTTCTCGACAGGATTTTCTTTCTTTTGTTGTACAAGTTACTGGACGTGTGCACATTCTCCAATACTAAAGTCACAACAGTATCTGCTAACACCATTCCCCTTACCAAGAAAATCAAATACATGGGCACAATGCACTCTCATAAGAACAGCAAATGTATGCAACGTAAAATAATAATGCAATATTACACTAGGAAGGTTATACAGGAGAAGATACTTCCTAAAACCTAACACCTGAAACAAGCATGTCACTGTCATAGTACTCAGCAGATCATTCTATGCCAGTGTCATATACACAGGCCTCACAAATTTCCTAATTCATAAATTGAAACAACTATCCACAACTGCAAAATTCATCCTCAGACTATCTTAAAATACCCATCACTACAATCTGTTACAAAGCTTCTTCTGTCCATCATTCAAAAATAAACAATATTACCACATCCCATGTAATGGCATCAGACAGCACACACTCTAAAAAGTAACTGAACAATGCCAGCCTAAAAGGGACTTGCAGTCATCCTAAACTATACTAATTCAAAACAATGGCTCCATCTCACATGGAGATACAGTATTGAGAAACTTTACCAGCCACTGGACAGCACAGTGGTGCAGCGGTAGTGTTGTCACCTCACAGTAAGAGGTTCTCTGATTTAATTCTTGGCTGGGGTGACTTCTGTGCGGAGTCTGAACGTCCTCCCAGTGTTCATGTTGGTTTGCTCTGGTTTCCTCCCACATCACAAGACATGTGTCTGGAGCGTTTCTCTCTGGGCCACCATTGAAAATTGGCTTTATTTCAAGTAAGACTTTCCCAGTGAACAAATGTTAAATAAATGAAATATGGAATAAATTACCTGCTTTCTTTATAAACAGCAAAACATTGTTAGCTCCAAAAAGAACAAAATGCACATTTAATCAGCCAGTTAAAATGTTGCTCCTAAAACTCTATCTAGTACAAAGTCATTGGCCTGGATTCATGAAAGCCTACTCATCGAGCTAAGCTCATGTGCATGACAAGCAGTTTCGAGCAAGGAGCTTGTGATTCAAGAAACAGCAGTACACATCAAATCTGGCTGAAAGACAAGGGTTAACAGATGAATATCCTAACAAGCATATAATCAGCAGTGCTATATGGTAATGAACCAAAAAAGCATGGTGGAACAATTCAGAAATGTATAAAACAAGTGTGAACATGACTAACTTGCTTTAGCTCTGAAATGCACTAAAGTAATCTACTCTATAACATAGTAATCTATAATGTGTGTACAGGCCACTCTTGCAGTTTCCATGACTCCTATGTATGACACATCTGTGACCTGGACTTAAGGTTTTCAACGGGTAATTTCCCACAAGGACATCTAGTGAGTGATGTAGGATATGCACTACAATCTTGGCTCATGACTCCTATGAGAAACCTATACAACGCGACTGAGCAAATTACAATACTGCACATGCTTGGACTACTAATATCATAGAATGTGTATTTTGCCTGCTCAAATCACAGTCCCGCTGTCTGGATACATCTGCAGTTGCCCTGTAATTACATCTACCAAAATACTGATTGTTTGCGCCATCTAATCATCCATTTAGAAAACAGCTGCAGCAGGGTGCTCCAGGACAGGGACCACAGTTCCTAGCATCACAGGCAGGGCTAGCTGTCACAGAGAGATCAGATGAGGAGCCATTAGCTGGGGACGATCATGGCTGACAGAGGCATGCACAATATGTCATGGCACTGGCTAAGATGTAGCGAATTGCACACACACTTACCACTTAACTAAGAGCTAAGCAGATGCAAACAGTAACACTGATGCATGCAAACAAACAAGGCTTTGTTTAATCATTACTCATTACTTGTGCAATGGCTGGCAACTGTGAGCATCAGACATAAGCAACCTCAGGCTAGGATGTTCTCAGCAGCAATAACAAAGGTGAGCGATGAATCTATAACAAAGACATAGAATAGTACATAGACAGAAGTAGTAATTAAGTAAAAAACAATGATTATCTATACAGGAACGTTATAACAATGATCGATATTTGCAGCAAATAAAGAAATCAACTATGATTCATTCAAATTCAACACAAGTATTAAATTTCATATGTACTTCTTTGCCACCCTGTACAACAGGCAAAAGCAGACACATGTCAAACAACCCCACAGGCGGTAAGACAATGTCAGCATCATCTGCACAGGTAGCTTATCAATATATCCATACAACCTTATGAGTACAGAATGAAAGAAAATAAATTGACACACAAATGACAAATTACAGTCCTACAGTAAAAACACTTATTTGGCTAAAACACGCATTGCCTGCTATCTATGTGCATCAGACAGAAGCAGCCCAAGTCATACACCCAAGCAGGAATCAGGGCAATCTAAGCATCATCTGCACAAGGGACTGAGCAAGCTGTACTACATAAGTATTAGTACCAACTACTCCTACTACGCCTACAATTACTACTGCAACTAATACCATCACTGAAGTAAAGCAGACCAAACAAAATTCTAAATATTTACAGGTCTGAATAAAAACATGACCTTCGACTAAACAAGTATTAGCTGGCCACTCTGTCCATCGGATATAAGCAACCCTAAATCACAGATTGTGCAAAGGGCACGGCACATTCATCATCATTTGCACACTATGTGTGTGCATGGGGGGGGTACCTCAGGGCAAGCCTGACACAGAGAAAGTGTGTGTGAGTCTGAGATATGAGGTCAAAGCAAATATGCCTGTTGGGGCCAGTATCTCCAGATGTAAGTAAGTCTGTTTTTGAAGAAAATATGTTTGTGTGTACCTGTGTGTGTGTGTGTGTGTGTGTGTGTGTGTGTGTGTGTGTGTGTGTGTGTGTGTGTGTGGTGATATGGTCAAAGTGAGGTGTACTGTGTATGGGTCTGCAGGGACATCATTTGTGCCAGCAGCATGCCCTGGCATCCTGGGCAGATAAGAGCCTTGCATGGTAGAAGATCAGGTTGACCGTGGACACCTATGATCATATGAACTACTTCTGCCACGAGTTGCACCCCTAGTTTTATGACCCTGTCTGGTACTTCACTCTCAAGAAAGCTAGGACATTCCACTAACTCTAAAACTGAGGTAATCACACTATCCCGTCAACTGCACCCCCATGAACCTGTCCACTAGATGGGGCTGTGTCCTGGGCATGCATATGCATAATGACTGTGTCCATACGGTGATGAGAATATGTGGGAGCCAAATTCTCCATCGTAGATATCCTCTCCATCCCCAGACTGTACCTGTTCATCTCCACCATGCTTTTCAGAGCCTATGGATCCTCTAACATCAGGAGGAAAGAGGTCCACAGCGCTGATGATAGACAATGCCTCACCTGTTAATACACCAAGAAAACAGTAAATAAAAGAAACAAAAACATGAATAAAATATAATACCTACACCAAAATAAATAAACCACACATACAGAAAATAAGCTTTGATAGTAATACATACAACTAATAGCAAACAGGAATACCCGTATCATGTGGACGTGGTCACTGTACCTCAATTCCAGATGTTCCTAGACACACACATTTCAGTATTATAAGCATACAATTTAATACAGCTTAATAGAAAGTGCAAATAAATACCCAATGCATATATCAGAATGGTTTACCTGGAGCATCACTAGAGGACTCTGGTTCTCATGCACATTTGCCCCAATATCCAGATCTACACTTTAAAAGATTCTTGAGCTGCCTGGATCCCTCCATCACAGTGTGTGTGGTACTTGCTCTCACTCCCAGGCCACTTAACCGTGTTAGTGATCCTTTATTGGAATGGTCACAGCCCTGGGCATCAAGAACACTGGCATCATCAGTCAGCTGGTGCTAGACATGGTCACAGAAGACCTTGTCTGTAGAATATGGATCTAGAAACTATGTCCCATGAAGATGGAGGGCATATATTATGACTTCATTCTCAGCATCTACAGAGGGAGGTTTCCTTGAGTATTACTTTTTTTTTAGTTTTGGACTTTGGAGCAATGTCCCTGTGTGGAGGGGGATTTGTACAGGCTGTTACACATATGGAGAACAATATATATTATTATGTGGGCATCACATATCATCATACAAAACAGTTCTAAAAGTAGCAATGCAAGCTCTATAATATCCCTATATGCATTCCCCCAAACAAAAAAAGTTATGACTACAGAAGAGAGCAAACTTATTTCATGTACATAGAAGAACATATACAACTATTAGACAGACAGAACAGCAGAAGTAGAGAACAGTTGAGTAATGTAACAATAACCCGCATAACTCCTACAGTTCAGGCATATATTTCAATGGATCTTGCCCAACACCCATGAAATACAAGTGAAGGATAACTACAATAACAAAAGCTTATTTCAAAAACATAACTTTGCCAAGTTAGACAACACTCACTGCAAAAAAGTTATCAACATATAACTATGAAGCAGAACTCATAAAGATTACCATACCTTGAAAGATTTCAGACAGTTATCCTAAGTACCACAAATTAACAGTGCTGCCAGCAATTTTGGTTGGCAGTACTTGGGGAAACCAAGTAGTATTCCTTAGCATGATGGAAGTTCTGTAGCCCCACATCCTGCTTAAATGATGTAGATTAAAACCCCTGAGCATGTTGAATATGTTAATTAGGTCTCAACTCATTCTCATTTCTGAATCACTCAATCTGCTTGATGTGCTGGGCAGATAAACATGGTGTTAGTTTCTGCATGATGGCATGCACATGCCTGAGCCGTACAAGAGCAAACATTAAGAGTTTTCGCTAGGTAATGCCTTGTAATTGTGTCTCATTAACAGTTATGCTCATTCAATTACTTGTTTAGCAATCTTTTTAATGAGAAATACACTTACAGAGGGTGTACCAGATAAAAAGGCTTACCAAGAAGGCTTAAGCTTTATTTACTGAGTTAGGACTGAACCTTAATGCACACTCTGTTAACATTTGTAAGAAGACGAGGTGACTGTGATGACATGGAATGAAGATAGTTAACAAAGTGACTGTAATGTATACCATATATACAACTTAGAAAGAAAAGATCATATTTCTGGCAAACTGTACTACATTCATTCTACAAA
The DNA here is from genome assembly GCF_019279795.1 of Protopterus annectens. Lineage (NCBI taxonomy): Eukaryota > Metazoa > Chordata > Ceratodontiformes > Protopteridae > Protopterus > Protopterus annectens. The sequence continues at coordinate 515,424,377 of NC_056725.1, forward strand.
GGTAGCACAATGAAGTAATACATAACAACTGCTGTCAGAAACTCGTGCCTTGTAGATGGTTGTACGTAACCTCCCATCCTTTACCATCCTGACTTCTCCAATAATTTTAGTCACACCATTGTACTGTGACAGGATAAATGAAAACAGTCCAATAACATGGGTATAGTGCAGACTCAATATAAATTTCAGAAAGTACAATGATAATCACATGTGCTTGACTATTTTGAAGTAAATGCTTAGTTGCCAAACCACATTCATCATGCCAATGTCTCATTGTAATACCATATGTGCAGAGTTCAAATCTTGTAAAAGTGCCATTTATGTGAAAGTAGGGATTTTTACTGTAAACGTTTTATGTATATAAACCCACAAAGTTGAGAACTTATTACACGGATTTATGAATACAATTTTTTGGCTTCATCATTTGTATGATGGTTGGCATTGTGAATTGCTGCCTATCAAGTGATGCCCTTTACTGAATGACAGTTCACTTCCTACAACAAAAACCCAACATTTCATTTCACAGCCACAAAGACTTAGCCACCAATCTGCAAATGAGACTGGCATTGATGTGCCTTGCTTAGCATTTGGACATTACTGAATGATGAAAATACATCTAGTGTGTATGGTCTTCAATGGCTCAACATGTTCATGAAGCATGCTCTGAGTAACAGCACAAGCAATGCAGGGTTTGAATTTATATTAGAGGTAGTTTACTTTTATGTGACATTACACATGTATGATCCTGTTGTTTACTTTAAAATTAACTACACATGTAATGCATAATGTTATGTTAATGTTACAATATAAGTATGTGTTATAATTACTAAACATAATAATGTCAGTTTTGTCACCTGTGCTGCTCATTTCATTAATTATAGTAATAAAACCCTTCTGTTTACTTACTGTGAAGCAAATAGTACATGTGCAGTACCATGAGGAAGGCAAAATACCAAGATAATGCATAACTGAAATATGAAGAGAACAGCAACACAGCTTCACAAACATGTTTGAACATCGCTTTCATGACATATATGTATAATGATCGAAAGTGTACATTGTACTGACATGTGCAGTGAAAACATCATTGCCTGCACTGGCCAGATGGAAAGAATCCTGGAGCAAATAGCAAAATTGCTGCCCCATCCATCACTGCTCAGTTGTCTGGGATAGAAGACAGAGGTAACAGTTCTGAGGGTGAGGACTAGATTCCAACTGTATTCATGCTGGAAGGGATGTGTCTCTGAAGTCCCATACCTATCTGCAAGCATGGTGTCCACAGCCACTTGTGTCCATCACCATCCATGTCTGACTTTTATGTTTGTGCCTGCTACCTAACCCCCTTATTCATAAATACCGTCCCTAGCATTCTCTCTCTCCCTTAAAAAAAAGGAAAAGTGCACATCTCCCATAAAAAATGCCCCAGACATAGCTCTCCACTTTGCATATATGTGTGTATGACACACACAATTTGGTCCAAGTGGTCACACAACATTACAAAGTTGTTGTCGCACATTCTTTATGATGTGATATCCACTTTTGCCAAATTATTTGTAGAACTACAATGTTAGCTTGTGAAGAAGTGGATAACTATAGTGCTCTCCCCACTGTCCTGTACATTTCTTAATAACTCCCTCAGTGTCCTACCTTCTGTTTGCTCTCCATTTCCACCACTATCCTATCAGACTCATTTCACACCTTTAATCTGGTCAAAATAGATTTGTACACCACACATATGGCCAGAAATGGCTCATGACAAAAAAAATATCATATTCTGTCCCCAGCATTTGTGTGATACTTGGCATTGAGCAGCACTACATTCATATGGTGGTCCTCAGGCTGCCATGCTTAGACCCACTGTGCCATGGAAAGAAACACTGATATTATGTGGAGAGTTATTATTATATGTGTAACAGGCTGCAGGATTTAATGTACACCATGTGGGATGCTTGTGTTATCATTATTGTTGTGAAGTCTGATCCACACATAATTCCTTTCTTCATACATTTGTTATAGTCCCCTCTTCTGTGTGATTTGTGCTGAAATATGACTTCCTCTGTGTTGTGCTCATATAATGCAGTGGTCTGGAGGATGTTGTATAAGACTGTCAACTATTTGAATCCAGCATTGTGTACAACACTTATTAAAGTTTTATTCATTATAACATTTTACTTTGTGAAGTGCAGGATAAATATGTTACACTTCCACCAACATCCTGTTCATACTTTAATTATTCTAACAGTACCCTCTACTTGCTCCCTGTTTCAACACTTTACTATAAACAGCACTACACAGTTTTAATCATGTCAAAACCTAGATGTACACATGACACACATGGCCAGACATGACATAGAAATAGAAATGTCTATATGGCATCTGTACTCATCATTTGTTTGATGCTTGGCACTGAGCAGCAAAGGTTAAACAACTAAAAAAATATATACATGTGCTAGTACTTTGCCACTGGTCACACAAATGAGTGTGCTTTAGTAAGTAATAAGGACATAATGAAAGTAATGGCAGTGTCCTCTGTTACTTGTATATGGTTTATCAACTTATTGTATCTCAGATATGAGGTGACCATTATAATGCAGTCTGTCTATTTGGTTATGCAAATGAGTGTGGCAGTGTCTCACATTACCCTCCCAAGTGTGTCCCATTGAAATGGTAGAATTACAAAAACTGCAGAATTGTATTAATGAGTACAATGTGCATGTTTTACATGTATAATGTGAAATTACCTTGCATACTCTACACACATCACAAAAACTTGTCAATGAGTCACACATAAACACAAGATTTGCATGGAATGATCTAGAGATAAACAGTCAGAAATGCGTGGGTGGTTCTCCATTGCTTGACCTCTGTCACTATCACCCATAACATCAGTGTTCAATATACCTTACTGTGACACACACATATGTCATTCCAAACAAAATTAATGTGAACTATGTGATGTATGACTTATTGATACTGTATCTCGTGAGTTGTGATCAGTACACTTCTGTTGTATATATGCCTATCAGACCACACTGTTGCTGTCAGGCTACACAGCCCATTCTCCCAAACATATGATGTGTAAACCACAACTATGCACTGTCTGGCACTTGCAGTAAGATGTTTCCTGTGACATGATTAGTTCATACACAGCTCTATAGAGAGTAGACTTAGAAAGTTTGGTGCTCAAATCCAGTAATGTCTAATTAATATGAGTTATTGGCTCTCTCAACTCTTGCATTCCCTTTTGAGTCTAACGTATACATTGCAACACAATGATGGAATAAATCATACCTTCAAATGTGTGCTTTCTGACACTTGTAGTAAGACATCTCCTGTGGTATGAGCAGTTAATACACAGCTGTACAGAGTGTGAACTTAGATACGCAGGTATTCCATTTCAGCAAAGTCTAGCTGCTGTGGCTGCATAACAGAAAAATGATCAGCAGGAATGGATTAAGCAACAGATGTGATGTAGATAATTCAACCGGGGGTAACTGTTACATGGCTACAGGATTTTGATACCTCCAACCCCCTTTTAGATGAGCTATATCAATTCAAACATGCTGCTAAAGTCATCCCTTCAAGTATGTGCTTTCTGACACCTATATTATAACTTCTTCCATTGCATCAACGGTTAATACATAACTCTATAGACTCTGGACTTAGGCAGGGGTTCGAATCTTGCAATATATAATTAGTGTATGTGTGTAAGAGAAGATTAGCAAATGAGACTGGCTTACTCAACAGTTATGATATGGACAACTCATGCTTGTGTGATCACTTACATGGCTTTAGGATTCTGAGCCCTCAAACCACATTGTAGGAGAACCATAACCATTCAAACACATTGCTGAAGTCATCCCTTCTAGTGTATGCTTTCTGACACATCTGAATTGATTTATTCTGTGGCATCAGTGGTTAATACACAGTTCTATAAAATATGCAGTCAGAAAGGCAGGTGTTCACATATGGCAAACTATAACCACTCAGTTTATAAGATAATGCTAATAGGCAGGGTTGGCTTCTCCAGGAGAATTGATGTTTACATAATTTCACTCAGTGAAATATTTACAATCAGAGAGAGAGAAAGGTGAAGTTTTGCACTCTCTTTTATGGAAGCCATATGCATTCAAATACAGCACTTAAGTTATCCCTTCAAGTGTGTATTTTGTGACAACTGTGATATGGCATCAGAGGTTAATGCACTAGTCTAGAGAATGTGAGCTTTGAAAAGCAGGAGTTTGATTCTGGCACAATCTAAATACTGTGATTGTGTCAGAAATTAGTGACAGGTAGGACTGGCTTAATCAACATATGTGATGTGGATAATTCAACATAGTGTGAACATTTACATGCATACATGATTCTGATCCCTTCAAGGGAAAACATATCTACTGAAAGATACCTGTTGAAGTTAACACTTCTAGTACACGCTTTCTGACAGCTGTTATATGACTTCTTCTGTTGTGTCAGGAGTTAAAACACACTTCTAAAGAAAATGGACTAAGATAGGCAGGGGTTCAAATCTGGGGATGTGTAAATAAATAATAAACACGATTGTGTTACACTAGAGATACGGTATTTAGCATTCAACTTCGAGGTAACATTACAACAGGGTAATGGTTTTAATCCTCCATTTTTTAATTATTACATATATATTAAAACACCCTGCTCAATATATCATTTCGAATGTTTGTTTTCTAACCACTGAGCTAGGAAGTTTCCTGTGGTGTCAGCAGTTACTGCACAGTCAAGAAGTTGTTTACTTGGGTAGGCATGTGTTCAGCTATGGAGTGTAATTAGTATGACATATATTGCCAAATGCTAACAGGCAGGACTGCCTTACTTCACAGGTGTTATGTGAGCAATTCACCTGGTGCTCACATTTACACATGGAAAAGGTTAAAATTCTCCAGTAAGTGTACTCTCTTTTGAGGGAAGCCATGTGTACTTCAACTACGTGCTTGCTGACATCTGTGCTGTGAGTAACTCTGTGGCATAATCTGTTATTGTACAGTTGTAGAGAATGTATGAGTTTTATAAAAAGGTGTCCAAATCCAGTATTATGTACCTCCTATGGGTATGCTAAAAAAACAACTACTACTAGGCAGAACTGGCTTACTTAGCAGACATGATTGTGTAGAATTCTACTTAGTGGGTGACATTTATGCAGGGAGAGGAATTTGATCACTCAAGAGTTTTTGTAGCTTTTGACATTCCAACACATTGCTCAAGTTATCCCTTCAAGTTTGCATTTTCTGACAACTGCAATATGGCTCCTTTTGTGGCATAATCAGTTAGTGCACCCATCAAGAGGATGTTGGTGTACATATGTTTGAATCCAGTAGTTTGTGACTTTTATTTTTTTGTTCAGAATAGAGTGATAACAGGCAAGAATGGTATATTTAGTAGATGTTGATGAGTGACATGCTACATCGTGGTAACAAGCTATACAGGAGCTCTGCTATGATCCCTCATAAGATACACTCCTTTTAAGACAGCCCATATGCATTCAAAAACAATGCTCAGGTTATTCCTTCAACTGTCTTCCATCTTACAACAGAGTTATAATTTCTTCAGTGGCTTTAGTAGCAAATTCACATATCTACAGAATGTTTAAATTAAATCACCATGGGTTCCTATCACACATTGTCTACCTTGTGTAAGTGTGTAAAAACAAAATATAAAAATGAGGACATTGCTGACATGCTGGAATGGCTCAATCAACCCATGTGATATCTGATATTTTGTTATGGCTTTTTGGATGGGTGGGTAATCTTCATCCCTATTGCTGTACTTCTGTACGAGCATGCTCAGTATAATGATGTAATAATCACATTTTCCATTGCGTGGCTGGTCGCACAAAACAGCATACATAATCAATGGTGGGGACTGTTTATTGTCATTTGTTATTTTGTGGCAAAAATTGTTGGAAATTTGCCTCAGGTTGTATGGCTCTGCTGACTGTTGTGCAATGGAGGTGTGGGATGATGTGCAGAGGACACCAACAGTGTTACAGGCTTGTCAAAAAATATTGTATGTCAGCAGTAGCAGTTTCCACAGTTCACTGACAGCTTGATGTGATATTGCAACTGCCTCTGAGGTATATTGAATGTTGTCATCCAGGGATTAGGATTTATTGCACTATGTTCAGTTCAGTAAACATTTTCCAAAATGTTATGAAAAACATTCAGAGGTGAAGTTTGTCATTAGTGTGTTAACTGTGTAGAAGGGTCAGTAGCAGATAATACATATGTAATACGATTTAGACATAGATATGTATGCTTTCCGCTCCCATCACATAATACTTTGAAACAGTGCATTGCACACACTTGTGTTGTGATCACTTCTCCTAGAAGGTAACTTTCATGAGTAGGCTTACTATCACACTTTTATTCATGTCCATAGTCATACACTGACATAAATACACAGTTGTTAATGAACTGCCTCCACATGACTTGTGTCTGGCAAGATTTCCATCTTAGTACAGGTTTTCTGACATGCCCCACATCTCCTGTGTACATACATCCCACCTGTTGCAGTTTACAAATGTAGAACAATTTATTCCGCATAATTATTCGTTTTCTCTTCAATGTGACATTTTGTTTCTGTGGCATATCCTTGTGGATTGCACTACATAATGATTTGGATGTGTTCTATGTCTCACTTCCTATCCTTCACAACATGCATGTTAAAAGCGCAACTGTTATTGCATCCACTTTCAGTACTTTTCTGAACAGTATGCGCTCCTTATTTTCTTCATTTACCCACACATTTATGTATTTGCTTTTCCAGTATTCTTATAATGTTAGTTTGATACATATACCCATGAGAATTTCAACATTTTTATTTGCATGTCTTTCCCAACAGCATATTTTTTCTTCTAAAAATGTACTGATAGTTTTGATTTTCTTACTGTGAATGACAATGACAATTATACCCCATATGTCAGTTACTGCACAGCAGTATGACCCTTCCTTGTCCACTTGTTGGTGGGCTTTCCCTTGCTTTTATGTATAGCTAATTGCCTATCACTTGTTGCATGTACACACATTCGCTTCTTCATCACATTTTTTTTGTGTGCCCTCCTTTGTTTAAATCACATACACGAGCTCTTCCTTACCTCAACATGGCCTCCAACCTGTGCTATGAGCTTGAGCTGAGACTGCTCAACATGTAGTCTGCCTTGATTTCTTGCATAGTTGATTAGCAGTGCTGCTCATCACACAAAAATGGACAATTGTGTTAGTTCCAGCGAGATGTGTATGTACACAACATTAATGAATTCCTGCGTACGTCTTCAAAGCAATAATGATAATATGGAACTGCATACAAAGGCTGAACAAATGTAGGATGCATTATTGTAAAAATGTTTCTGATTGCCCTTTTATACAGTGAATGATTTGAATTTGTGATTATGATTACCTGTGTAAAAACTGCAGGTAGTCTCTGTATATCCTTTTGTTATTACATTTACATGTGCAACAAAGTTTGTTGGAGCTTTTCTCCATGCACTTCCCATGAAAAAAATGGGTCTCAACCTAGTGGATATCTTGGGAATATTATATCGATAGATAGATCAATAGATAGACAAGTAAATGAACCTTTTCTGCACTGCAATAACAAAAACAAACAAACAAAAACACTTTATATTCAGCTGTAGGATTATGCTGATATTTGTGAGACAGCTAAGTCTGCCCCCAACATGCTCCCCCATCTCACAAATACAGGCTCAGCAGACACACACACACACAAACACACACACACACACACACACACACACACACACACACACACACACACACACACACACACACACACACACACACACACACACACACACACACAAATATAACCTGTCTTCTTTAATTTTGCATGTTGAGTATCTTGCAAGTATTTGCAATAAGTGACTGAATGGACATGCTGGCTTTCTGTACTTTGCTATACTGCACTTTACTTTATTACTATGATCCATGTTATGACTGAAATTAGTTCTCACAGTTAAGACACCCTACCTGATTATTAAATGACTAATAAATCAATCAAACTTAATGCAGATATTTTCTGAAGGAAGAAACAAAAAAAAAAGGTATTCTTAGTGCAGTACAGACAGTAACAATGTAAATTATCTAACTTTTTATTTAATGAAGGATCCGCTATGAAAACCCATACTGAGACTGCCAACAAACATACTACCTGATGCAAACTCCCAGAATGCACTTATGTGGAACAGATGGGGAAATAACACTTTTTTTGCAGGTGGGGCATCTTCATCTGGGGACTTCACTCCCACACCTCTCTTAATTATATGTACTAAGTCTACATTCGCACAACTTTGCGAAAAAAGAGAAAACATCCATTATGGGTGAAAGATATGTTGCATAGCTGCAGTCTGACAGTTGAACAGAATTAAACTATTCCAGGAGGCACTGCTTCAGGGAATCTCCTTTGGGGGCCATGTTTATGTGGGATCCAAATTCAAATAAATATAAATCTGCCATTAAAGGATCATTATCATTGTCTTAAAAATAATTCTAGTGCTACATGTTAAATAAGTAAACCACCAAACAAGCTACATTCTGTCTGAATCTAACATTTTCAATTCTCTGCATAACATGGTTTTAAGTATAGTTTTTGATCATATCCAATCCCCCAGGCCACCTGAAGAAAGAGGCAGTTATGTGCAATGTGTCTTATCCGGTAAACAAGGACTTTTAAAAAAACGTGATAATATCAGTGATTCAACAAGTAACATACTCATCTTAGATGCTGAGAAAGATCAAGAAGCTGTAGGTTCTATTCCCACACCAGGTGCTTGGATTTACATTTCTATTACTGACACTAGAGCAGCATAAGGTGGGTACCACACTCCTAAGGTGCTGAACGTATAATGAGATGATAAAAATAAGACCCTTTCTGCCTGAGCTGATAGTATCTTAGGTGGATGTAAAAGATCCCATGCCTTTAGGAAAAGGTCATCTCCCTAGTGTGGTGGCAAAATTTCCATTAGTCAGTATAAATATCCCCTCAGGTTTTCTCTGAAAATGCACCATGCCTAGTATATTTAATCTGGTCAACAAAAGTAAATAAATGCATTTATCTTAACCAATACAAAAATCTTTTTAGCATATGACATAGACTACACACTGCCATTCAGCATAAACTAGTTAATGTCTGTATTAATAATTTTAGTAAACATTTAAAAAACACAGTAAGTTACTCTTGACAGACATGTTACATCCTTTAGAAACAAAAACCTGGGTGGAATTCAGTGGTACTTAGCCTTGCTAATACTTCGAAGTGAACTTGAGGAACCTGTAAGCCTGGGGCTTATTGCTACTTAATTGCCAGCAAACACATTTATAATGATCTTTTTCCATGTAGGCCAGGAAAGCTCTGTCTTATCCTTCCAACAAATGCTAGTAGGTTGTCTGCATTTTCTTGGGTGCGGACAGCCATGTAACAGCTCTTTGCGGCTTATATTGTGCTCTCTGGATGGAAGGTGATATTTCCCCAACAATGCAGGGCATCTGGGGAATGAGAAGTTAGCAGCAGCAGCAAGACACACACACGCATACTGTTGTGTCAAATATAGACCTGCGAGTACAGAACAATGGCAGAGAGGGTAGAGTTTCAGCAGGATCCCACAGGCCGGCTCTCTTCCATCAGGATCCAGCTGGAGTGTTTGTTTAACTACATAAAGGAATAGCAGTGTCCTAGAGGGACAACAGAGAGTGAGAGAGGTACACATACACAGCTGAGGGAAGCAACACACACTTATACTTGGCACCAGCTGTACTGTTTGTTGTGGGATTGTTACTGAAATAACTCTTAAGGCAAGTATATTCCTTATTTAACTCAACTTTTTGTTTGCTTTTTTAGTGAATGAGTACATACTGAGATGTTTGTTTTTACTATTTTTTAATGGTTTTCAAGGGATGCATAATTGTTGTTTTTGCCTGAAGCAATATTTTCTGTACCTGTGTACTTCATTATTGGTATGCATGATGTCCATGGGCTTTCAGTCCAGACTCTACTGTCTTGTTTATATGTAGATACGCAAGTCATTTCGGAGATGGATGTGTTAGCAGAACCAATTCTTTTCCATAAACAATTGTCTCTTTCCCCTGTCCTGTAGGGGGAGAGTTTACTGATTGTCACATATTTTTGAAATTTTCAGGGAACCTGTTATTTACCATGGCCAGAGAGTATGCAAGTTTAACTTCTTGCAATATTCATAGCCATGTATCAGTTCACCCCCCAAAAAATTTGGGGGGGGGGGGGCGCGATTGATGCACATTACATCTGCCTGCACTGGAGAAGGGCAATATAGCCTTCAAGTGTGTTTTACATTTTTTAAGCAACGTCATACTAATGGAATAAGGGGCGGTAACAAAACTGGTTTGCTCTTTATATGTTTACTTTTGGGTGGAAATTTGAAGGTTATAACATAATGAATAATTCATGGAATATTTTTGTAAACTGGTAGTCTTTGCCTCAAGACATTATTCAGATGTATCCCTCCTGCTTGGTCTGTTGTTTTTCTAAAATTAGGATCTGAATTCATTGGGGACCAGTGAAGGAGTTCTTTTTGTATGCATTCAGACCTGGCAATGGCTTCCAGTATCTAGTTGGTAATCTCATGTCTTGACTGTTTTTTCTTGCTGCTTAGGATTTAGGAGCCTAATTGTTCACCAGCAGATAAACAGAATACAATGGAGAGACAGATTCAATATGCAGTATTTCCTCCCACCACTGGAATAAGCTGTCCCTGAAAGTTATGCAGTGTGCTACATTATCATCCTTCAAACAGAAGCTGGATCCCTGGACGGGACCTAATGGCATGCAGACAGATGACCTGCATGCTGCACTGGTACAGTGGGTGTCCATCTGTGCAGGGCATATATGCCAACAGTGTCAGATGGCTGACAAGCAACAGTGTTAACTTCCCCAAGTAGAACGAATAACTCAGATATACTTTAGGAAACTGCACTTATTCTGTCTCCAGTACATACGGGTCAGGAGAAGAAGTGTTACCTGGATGGCTTGGTGCTGTATATGCTGTCAGGTGAAAGTATGTTCACCTAAGTTTAAGCTTCAGTCCTGCTAGCAGGAGCTTATGGCTTCCGATCCCATGTTGTAGGTCAGAACTGCTACTCACAAATGACTGTTTGCCCACAGGATGCTGTAACTCTGTTAAAGGATACATTATTGTGATCCGCGAAGTATAAATGGCAGATGCTAGAGTTGTGAGGAAGGACAGGCAGGTACTATACATCTTTTGGGCATGTGTGGAAGTGAACAATAATGGGATGAAATGGCAAAGGAATGGAAAGTGATGCAGGGAACTCAGCTGAAGAATAAAACAAAGCCAAGCATGCAGTTTTCAGAGTCAGTGATACAAGCAGTGTGCTGTCTACAGATAAATAGTTAAATTAATTACATAAAGTAACAGTGAAACTGATATGCTAACTACAAGTACGCACAGTGCCAGCTGGCTTGAATGAACATTAGAATTGTGCTGCTACTCTGGAAAAAGTGCGAGAAGTAAAGAGTGCATGGCCGGTGGTACTGCAGTTTATTTCAATGACAGAAGAATACAATCCCGATCCAAGGATTAGGGGAAGCTTAGTCTCTCAGAAATAGTTGCATCCTGTGCAAGCTGGTCACATAGGAAGCTGGGGCTCAGACTACATAATGACTTCTACCTAAGATCATAACTTCTTACCTGTATGCCACCAAAAAACGGTCACTATGTACATTATATAGGACAGGCAAACAAGATGTGATGCCATCTACCTGTTTATACTGAAAGTGCAGGTGGAAATTAAAACGGGTGGTAATGAAATATCCCAGCAGTACATAAGTATGAAGGCTTAGAGAGGCTTGGTTAGTACCAATCTAATGCTATGAGGATCAGGCAGCATTATATATAAGCATGTAATCTCTCTCAGAGTGAAAAGTTTTCCAGTCAACATTATCTACATCTGCATGCCTGTGAGATTTTGTGTGTGTGTGTGTGTGTGTGTGTGTGTGTGTGTGTGTGTGTGTGTGTGTGTGTGTGTGTGTGTGTGTGTGTGTGTGTGTGTGTGTGTGTGTGTGTGTGTGCGCATCTGATGCTCAAAATTTTCTGTGCCTTTCTACATGCATTTACTGCATGCATAAAATCCGGTTGTGCTTTGCAAAAGTTTTTTTGGAGTTCTTAAATGAAGAACAAAGACAACATCCAAAGCTGTATTCAGGAATAGAAGTGAGAGTTTTTGGAAACATCCTTCCATCCAAATGTTATGGCTGCACACTGAGATGTTGTAAACAGTATCCCTGATCTGGCATGGCATGCTTTTTTGCTTAGCATTAAATTATTTTGCAAAAAGGGAGTGTGATCCAGCTCCTAGAAAGAATGTGTCAAAGGTGGGAATATACACGTGCAAAGTAAGGCTTTGTTTCCATTATATATTCAGCTACAATTTTGCCAAGTTTATACATCCGAGTTCAGGGAGTAGTTTTATGACTTTAGCTTATTCCTGTGACACTTTAAATGGAGTGCCTTATTTATTAGTGTCTCCAGCTATACAGTGGACACAAGTGGGCAGGGATGCCTTTAGAGTTTTGGTGGTCAATGAGCTGGATTAATAGTTCTGGGATCCACTCCATAGTGCAGTGAAAGACTGAGTTCACCCTGGCTACTAGATTAGATTCCTGAGTTCAGTTGACTTCATCCTGAGTGGAGAAGCAGCTTAAGCCCACCTTTTACCTGTTTTAGGGAGGTAGAAGAGGGAGATTTCTTGCTGATACAGCATTCCCTGTGGATGGCGTGAGATGCTGTAGGCAAGTGAATGGATGAAGCTTGATGTCCTACAGTGGCTGTATGCAAACATGTACTTGCAACAGCCTAAAAGCAGTAACCATGTCTGTAGAGGAGATGGTTATAGTGGGTAAGGCAAATCAAAAAAGAAATGGATGTTCCTGCAGTATGTCAGCCACACAGAAACCTCTACTCATATCTCACCTGAATGGGATAAGTGGGCAACTGTGGAAAGCAGGAGGTGAGAAGAGGAAAGCAAGGAATTTTAAAAAAAGGTTTAACATAGTTAGGGCTTCCTCACGCCGCCCCCAGAAATGATATCACAACGTTGTTGTTTGTCTT
>NC_056725.1:515442523-515497523 GCF_019279795.1 Protopterus annectens
TGCATCCACTGAAGTTGTTTGCATCCTCGGTCTTTGGAGTGTTCTGAGTGGTTCAGTGACTGAGGATACCCCTATTTGATTCACGTTTATCTAATACTAACAGTCTTCATTCTGAAACATGAATGGTAACATAAAAGAAAAGAAAAACAATGTACAGTTTCTGTTATGCATTCTTTAAGAAAAATAAAGCCAATAATTTGCACTTCAAATAGAAGATGTTTTAGATTAGCTGTTGGTAGACAGGGTTAAGGGTATCAGTTGCAGTCCTTGTGATATACAATTTGATTCCCTCGTTTGACTAATGTGTGACCTTAAGCAAGTCTTCAGATTTGGCATAGGCTCCTCAATGGCTCCTCGGACTACAAGTGCAGTAACTACCTATGAAAAGAAAACTTGTTTGGTGTTTTAAATGTGTCTTGATGCAATTTTTGGTGGGGATCATATCTTAATACAGCAGTAATCCAGTCAAATATGCTTCATAGCCACCTACTTAACTCATCTTGTTTTCCTGTTCTCTCCTTTCATTTGTGGATATTACTCCCTATATTGTTTTCTCACTCATTTCCTGTTTTTGCCTATCGTCAAAACAGCAAACTAATTTCTTCCTTACTTCTAGACCTGATTAAAGCCTTCAACACAGTTTATCAGAGGAAACTTCTACTTCAAATGTCCTCAGTAGCTCTCTCTCAGCCCATCCTTTTGTGGTTCAAAAGCTACCTGTCCAATAGGCATCAGTTATTAAAGATGGCACTCCATGATCTCTACTTACCTCCCAGTCACCACTGATGTACCACAAGACTCTATCCTTGGTCGCTTCCTCTTTAACATTTTCACAAACACCCCCTATACATCCACACAACAGGCCACCATAACACAATATGCAGATGATTCCACTCTCATTTTCACATCTTACAACATGGTACACCTCCAAAAAATTACTCAGGAAGCTTTAACAGCCACTGAAACATGGCTTGTAACTCTCAACCCATGCTCAACCCAACAAAGACCAAACTACTAACATTTTCCCCAAATCCCTCTTTCATGAAAAAAAAACAATTTAAAGTCCTCTCTCTTGATAATGCAACCACTGAAGTCACTTCTCTTATTGCAAATTATTAGCGGTGACAGTGGATAATAATCTTACATTTGAACTGCATATACAAAATTGCATAAGAAAAACTCATCAAAACTTAGAGATGCATTACAGAGCCAAAAACTTGTCACTACTTATCTCTTCTCCATACTTCTTTATGGTGCTTCCATCCTCACTAACCTCCAGGATTCACAAAAATTAAAACTTGAACAATGCTATAACAAAGTTGCTAAATTTGCAGCACATACCCCTTTCAGAAGCCACCACTGTATAGCACTGAAAAACCTAAATTGATTAGAACTGCCTCATCAGCTAACATATACTGAGCTTCTTACCACCTATAACATTATCCAGTATCCATCTGCCTGTCCAGCACAAAAAACATTCTATACAACTATGTTCCCAGTCGGTCGTTGCGATCCACTGACCAAAAACGCATCTCTGTCTACAAACCTATCAAAACTCCTGTCTGTTTATAAGCCTAGCAAATCTGCTGGGCATTGTCTGCACTCGTACAAGGTTGCTAAGTCCTAGTACTCCTTATCTGTATGTATCAGATCCATACCCTCTCTCCCATCTTTCAAAACCACTCTAAAAGACTTATAAGCTAAAAACAATTTCTGTTCTTGCTCAAAACCAATATAAACTATATCCCTAAATGTGAACAAGTACCTTTACATTCCTTATACCTCTGTACTCTCCCTTCTTGACTTACTTCCTTACTTCTCCTAAATTCTCTTCCCTGACTTTCTATGTATACCTTAGGCCTGTGTTTCCATAACTTCATATTGCAATTCTTCTCTATATTACACTAACTTACCTTTAATTTCTCTACAAACTGTTTAAAATTTCTGTAAATATTAAATGATTATCATATAACCTGTATTGATTCTTAACCATTGTTTTTATATTATGTCAGATTTGTTATAAGTATTTAAACTGAAGATGTTTTGTTTTATGTTTGAAAATTATAAAAATTGTTGATCTTCAAATGTTTTATAATAATTTGGAGCTTTTCTCCCCGGGTCTCCTCTGAAAGTAGGCTTAAGCCCAGTTAGACTTTCCCAGTAATCAAATGTCAATAAATAAGTAAATAAATTAAAGAATATTGTCTTTCAAATTTTGTTCAAGATGATAGCAATACATCAGTTAGCTCATTAGTTAGATTCCAGCTGGGGTGTTTTTTTTTTTGGAGAGTCTGCATGTCCTTCCTCTATTCACACAGGTTTTCACAAGGGGTTTCCTGTTCCTATCCACATCCAAAAAAACTGGAGATCCTCTCAATCTCCTGCAGTTGTGTGTGTGTGTGTGTGTGTGTGTGTGTGTGTGTGTGTGTGTGTGTGTGTGTGGTGCCTTTCTTATCAATGGCTTTGGTGACTGTTTGTAACGTTTGAGGTACTGTATAGCACTGAAAAACCTAAATTGATTAGAACTGCCTCATCAGCTAACATATACTGAGCTTCTTACCACCTATAACATTATAGGTTCATAGGTTCATAGGTTCATACTAGGCTATCTGCCCGAGGGCATTTACAAGCCTAGCCCATAGTTTTGTGGCTTACGCCACCCCTTTAGTATGGGAAACTATACCCATTATTTTGCTGTGCCTCTGTTGAGCAGTGACACTGAGGTAATCCCTGGGGTATATCTGCGATCTCCCATCCATTGGTCAAGATTTCTCTTGAACAAGGCCAGCGAGGTGCTCTGCCTCACATATACCGGGATTTTATTCCACAGCATAGGGAGTCTTTGGGTGATGAATCTATCCCTCCAGCACGTCCTATTAATAGCCGTGTCGAGGTTTAAGTCTCGCCCTTGTGGCTCTGACAGATCTAGATTTTGAGGTGAAGCATATTCATCAAATCTGGGTTTGACATGGCCTTGTATGTTAGGCAAAGGTCACCTCTGAGCAAGCGGTAAGCAACTGAATAGAGCTGGAGTTCTTTCAGTCGGGCAGCATAGGACAGATGTTTGAGACCCTTTATCCTTTTGGTGAGGAACTTTTGTGGCCTCTCCAGCTGCTGCAAGTGTCGGGTCAGATACATTCCGAATGGGGCATTGTACTCAATCATTGGTCTGATGAGTGATGAGTATAGGGAGACTATGACCTCCCTTGATCTAGATGAGAATCCTTCATGATAAGGTGGGCAATGTAGAAGGTCTTCCTAACTACTTTAGCTACATGGGTGTCGAATGACAGACTACTATCAACCTGGGTCCCCAGGTCCCTGATAACTTCTTCTGTGCTCAGTGGATTGCCACCTATTTGGTAGCTAGGGGTAACCTTGCTTTTCCCGAAGGGTATGACTATGCATTTTTTGGCATTTAACTTTAGGCCATGGCTCTGGCACCAGTTATCCGCTTCTGTGAGACCCTTCTGAAGGATATCTGTGTCAGATGTGTTTTCTACTATGGCGCCCAGTTTGCAGTCATCTGCAAACTTTGTCAGCCATAACCCTCCTGTGTTTGCTTGTACTGAAAAGTAGATGCTAAACAAGAGTGGGCCCAGGACTGAGCCCTGTGGTACACCACTTGTGACAGGCTTTGAGTCTGACATGGCGCCAGCAACTCTGACCCTGTGGGTTCTGTCACCAGCCAGTTTGCAACCCATCTTGTGATGTATGGGTTAACATTTAAGCTGATGAGTTTTTCAATGATACCCGAGTGGGGTATTGTATCAAGGCCTTCGCCAGATCGAGGTAGGCTGTATGGACTGCCTTTCCTCATCAATGGCTTTGGTGACTGTTTCAAAAGTCAACCAAGTTTAGAAGGCATGATCTGCCTGACAAAGCCAAACTGGGATGGATCCAAAGTCTGCAAATTCCTATGTCTTTATTTATGAGGTCCATTATGATCCTCTCCATGGCTTTGCAGATAAGGCTTGTCAAGCTAATGGGCCGGTAATTTCCAGGGTCGGTGGAGGCACCGCCTTTGTGAAGTGGGACCACAGTTGCAGTGCGCCACCCCTGGGCACGTATCCAGAGGTAAGACTATGATTAAACAGCTGTCCTAGCTGTGGGTTTAATTTCGTTGAGTTCGTGGAGCACACAGCCGGGACACCATCAGGTCCCATGGATGCTGTGTTTTTGCTTTGGAGAGAGCAGTTCTCACTTGGGCGTTGGAGATGTTTGGGGGCTGCAATCGCTGGTATAGATATCTCTCCTTTTGGGGAGGGGAGAAGTTTGCACTGAACCTGTCAGCCAGTATGTTGGCAATGTCTGTAGGATCAGTAATCTTCACATCATTTTGAACTAGTTCTGAGCATATCTGGGAGTTTCCTCCCAGATTTCTTATAGCTAAAGAAGGCCTTATGATTGTCTTTTGAGTCTTTAGCTATTTTCTCTCAAAATTTGCTTTGGATGATTTTATGAGAGCTCTTAGTTTTTACTTATAGTGATCAAGGGTGTCTTACCTTTAAGGATTTTGCTCTATCTTGTAGTAGCTTCCTCCTTTGTTGTAGAGTTTGTTTATGGCTGGGGTCCACCAGACTGGATGCTTGCCTTTGGTACAAAGAGTCTTTGTTTTGCTTGGGATTGCCTTATCCATGCAGTCCTGCAGGTGCTGGTAGAAGGCATTTGTAAGTGATTCAGCGGCTTGAGTACTGTTTTCCGCCAGCTCGGGGCCTTAAAGGAGACCACACTAGTCTTTAGAAGTGTGAAGTCGGCCGAAGTTCTTACTGTGGTCTTTTTATTTCAGGTGGGGTGGGATGAGGACCTCCAGCGAGATTAGTTTGTGATCTGATCTCACCAGTGAGGGGTATACTTCGGTGTTGAACATTGTGCTCCCATGTTCGTGATGATGAGATCAAGTATGTTTTCTGCTCTTGTGGTGATGGTGACTAGTTGTTCCATGGCATTTGAGTTTATGAATTCCAGGAACTTTTGGGCTAGGGTGTTTGGGCTTGAGTAGTGTTACCAGTCTATATTAGGGTAATTGAAGTCACCTAGTATGATGGTGTTTGGTGATACATTTATCCCCTCTAGTGTTTTCAGGAAGGCCATGTGAGGTTCCTGAGTTTGTGAGGGTGGCCTGTAACATGTTACAATTTGCAGAGCAGTCTTGCCTATGGTTAATTGCACCTGGATGGTCTCCGATGCATCGTGCGTTGCCACCAGTCTTGAGGTGTGGGTGTCTTTGATGAATATGGATACCCCCCCCCCTCCTTTCTTGGTATTGTCTGGATTTTGGGGCCGGAACGCATGATAAGAGGTAAAACCTGATAGTGCTGGGGTGCTCTCAGGAGCCTTGAACCAGGTTTCTGTCACTGCACAGACATCAATGTTCTCCATACTGAGAAGGGCCTCAAGTGCGTGCATTTTGAGATTTAGACTTCTGGCATTGAGCAGCATTACCCTAAGTGTTTTTCCTTTTTTGTGTTCTAGGGTGGTAGGTTTAGAATTTGAGCCTTGCCTAAAAAAGGCACTATGGGGGTGGCAAGAGCCTTTGCCAATATCCGAATCCCAGGGTGACAGGTGCAAGCCGTCCCTTGCAGCGTGGCTTGTCCAGCATGTCATCCCAGGCAGACAGACATTGATCCCCTTTGAATGACACCAGAGTTTAAGCCAATTGTTAAAGCTGATCATCTTATCTCTGTATTGTGGCATCATTCTTGGTGAAGGTAGGATACTGCTCAAGGTCAGGGTCATACCTGCCTGGGCTACATAATCAGAGAGCTCCTCAATGTCTCTTTCATGTAGTCCAAGGAGGTACGCCTCAGGTCGCTTACACCAGCGTGGACAATGACTGAGTCGTATTTGTACCTGCTGTTGAGAGACCTGAGTGCTTGCGTTATGTGGCGGATTCTAGCGCCCGACAGGCAGCTTACTGTGACCTTCTCCTTACTCAGTCTGGTGGCGGGACGTCAGTGTGTCTGACTATGGAGTCACCAATGACTAGTGTGTCTGGCATTGTGTTTGGCCTTAAGGGCTGTGACTGTTTGACATTCTGACTGTGAGGTCTATGTGTTGCAGGTGTTGTGTTCTGAGGTGGTGGTTGTTTGGGTGTCTGCTTTGGTGGCCTCTGCTGTTTTGGTAGATTTTGATCAGAGCCGCCGAGTATGTCTTTGTGTGTTTATGTGTATGATTTGAGGTTGTGATGGTACTATGTGAGACTGGGTCTATAGTGTGTGTGGTAACCTTCTCCTCCTGACTGGTCTTGCCAGTCCTTTGTTGAGAGAGCTCAGCCTCCAGTTTGGCCGTATAGTTGCATCTCTCGCATGTATTTGTGTTTTGTGGGAGGAGGAGAGGGTTGTCTGTGTACATGAGGCAATTGTAACATTGCTTCAATATTCCCAGGTTCACCAGCTGAGCAGGAGAGGACACTAGCAACTGATCCCTCGACATGCTAGAAGGACTAGACAAAAAAACTTTAAAAGAGATTCCGGGGGATGTGGGTGACCGAGAAATGGGGCTTTGCCTTTTTGGGGTGCTATCTATAAGAGTGCCGTATCAAGGCATCCATCTGCCTGTCCAGCACAAAAAACATTCTATACAACTATGTTCCCAGTCGGTCGTTGCGATCCACTGACCAAAAACGCATCTCTCTCTACAAACCTATCAAAACTCCTGTCTGTTTATAAGCCTAGCAAATCTGCTGGGCATTGTCTGCACTCGTACAAGGTTGCTAAGTCCTAGTACTCATTATCTGTATGTATCAGATCCATACCCTCTCTCCCATCTTTCAAAACCACTCTGAAAGACTTATAAGCTAAAAACAATTTCTGTTCTTGCTCAAAACCAATATAAACTATATCCCTAAATGTGAACAAGTACCTTTACATTCCTTATACCTCTGTACTCTCCCTTCTTGACTTACTTCCTTACTTCTCCTAAATTCTCTTCCCTGACTTTCTATGTATACCTTAGGCCTGTGTTTCCATAACTTCATATTGCAATTCTTCTCTATATTACACTAACTTACCTTTAATTTCTCTACAAACTGTTTAAAATTTCTGTAAATATTAAATGATTATCATATAACCTGTATTGATTCTTAACCATTGTTTTTATATTATGTCAGATTTGTTATAAGTATTTAAACTGAAGATGTTTTTGTTTTATGTTTGAAAATTATAAAAATTGTTGATCTTCAAATGTTTTATAATAATTTGGAGCTTTTCTCCCCGGGTCTCCTCTGAAAGTAGGCTTAAGCCCAGTCAGACTTTCCCAGTAATCAAATGTCAATAAATAAGTAAATAAATTAAAGAATATTGTCTTTCAAATTTTGTTCAAGATGATAGCAATACATCAGTTAGCTCATTAGTTAGATTCCAGCTGGGGTGTTTTTTTTTTTTGGAGAGTCTGCATGTCCTTCCTCTATTCACACAGGTTTTCACAAGGGATTTCCTGTTCCTATCCACATCCAAAAAAACTGGAGATCCTCTCAATCTCCTGCAGTTGTGTGTGTGTGTGTGTGTGTGTGTGTGTGTGTGTGTGTGTGTGTGTGTGTGTGTGTGTGTGTGTGTGTGTGTGTGTGTGTGTGGGTATGTGGGTGAGTGCGTGTGTGTGTGTGTGTGTGTGTGTGTGTGTGTGTGTGTGTGTGTGTGTGTGTGTGTGTGTACATGTGTTTGTGTGTGCTCGTGTGTGTGTTGGGGGTCCTTAGATGGAGTGTTATCCCATCCAGGATAGGTTCTAAGCATTATGCTCATTGTTTGCAATGCAATAAATTTGATAAAGGAAAAGAATGAATAAGTCAAAACATGGTTCACTACTAATTAGAGAATATTTATCTTCTAATGTAGTATAAATTTATGCAAGAAAGGCCCTAGCAATTGTTTTTCAACAGTGTAAAGGCAACATCCATGTTTACTTTAGAGAGGTGTCAGAAAAGACAACTATGTGAGTAAATATGATCTTTGGATTCATATACTGACAGTGCTTTCTTCCTGTTTTCTCTTCTTTTCTAGTAGTGTTATTTAAAGATGTTTTCTTTGAATTTTAAAAGTTCTGTGTTATGACATAAAGCAAATCTTGTGTTTCTTCGTCTAATGACTAGGAGGTATTAATTGCTTGTGAATTTTGAGTAGAGCTGGAAATTATTTATTTTGTTTAAAAGGACAAGGTACACTAATTCATGGCTGCTTTCAGACAGCTGCTAGAACAGACTGCTGTGAGAGTAAATATTTTTTTCTGCCTTGTCCACCCTTTTTTATGTTGTATTCTTAAACCAAATGGCTGCAGAGCTTTCCATCACTTACGATAACTTAAATGAGCATACCAGTCTATGTCATTCAGTCGTACTGGTAATCAGCACAAGGCCATATTGTAAAGATCTAACCCTTAAACTACTTAACGTCACTCTTTATTCGTAACATAACTTTTCATCCCTAAACAGCATACTCCAGGACTCACAGTTTTAATTTCTTTTTTTTATTTCACTTTAAATCTTCAGTTAGTCCTAGTAGATAGTGTTACCCTACAAAGTGGCTGTATATAATGGCCAATGGCACTGAATGACAACAGCTGACTCCCATGTATTTATAAGCAGGATATATAGAATAGATGTGTTTAGTCTGGGTTTGGCTTTTTTTTTTTTTTTTTTTTTTTTTGGATTTCAGATGTCTCATCACTTTAATGTGGAAGTTAATGTCTCATTTTTCTGCAGTTTTTAAAGACATTATTGTATTTATTTATTTATTTATTGACATTTTGATTATCAAGAAAGTCTGACTGAGTAGAAACCCATTTTCAGAGAAAGCCCAGGGAGAAAAGATCTAAATTATTACAAAACATTTTAATAAAAATAATTTTACAATATTCAAAAATAAAACAAAAACATTTGCAGTTTAAATAATTATAACAAATTAGACATAAAAACTTTGGTTAAAAATCAATACCAGGTATATAACAATTGTTTAATATTTAGAGAAACTTTACCAGTTTTAGAGAAAGTAAAGGTAAGTTAGTCTAATACAAATAGGAATTGCAATATAAGGGAAGAGAAAAACAGGCTTATGCTATATTTAGAGAGGAAGTCAGAGAAGAGAATTAGATAGCAGTAAGGAAGTATGCGAAGAAGGGAAGAGTAAGGAGGTATACTGTAAGAAAAGATACTTGTTCACATTTAGGGATATAGTTTATCCTGGATTTGGGCAAGAACAGAGACAGATACTAGCTAGGAAGTCTTTCAGAGTGGTTTTGAAAGATGGGAGGGAGGTACAGACCTGAAGGATACAGGTAAGGAGTTCCAGGCCTTAGCAACCTTGTACGAATACAGACAATGCTCCACAGATTTATTAGACTTGTAGACAGACAGGAGTTTTTGGTCACTGGATTGCAATGACCAACTGGGGACATAGTTGTATAGAATGATTTTAAATGCTGGACAGGCAGATGGATGCTGGATAATTTTATAGATGGTAAGAAGTTGTGTATATGTTAGTTGATATGGCAGTTCTAACCAAATTAGGCTTTTAAGTGCTATACAGTGGTGAGTTCAGGAGGAGTATTTGCAGCACATTTAGCAACTTTGTTATAGCATTGTTCAAGTTTTAATTTTTGTGAAGCCTGGAGGTTAGTGAGGATGGAAGCACCATAAAGAAGAGTGGGGAGGAGATAAGAAGTGTCAAGTGCAGCTTTAGTTGGTCAGTGAGAAAGCTTTTGGCTCTGTAAAGCATCCCTAGTTTTTGATGGGTTTTTCTTATGCAATTTTGTATATGCAGGTCAAATACAAGATTATCTGCTAATAGTTTGCTATGATAAGTAACTTCACTGGTTGTATTATCAAGAGATATGGGGGTGCCGTTGATGGTCACACAGTAGCATGAACCAGTAAAGCCTCAGTCTTTGAAAGCTTGGGCATAAGTGAATGGATTCCACCCAAATTTATCCTCAAATGTTTTAAAAGTCAGCACATTCTATTAGATAGGGAGACATATTGCTAGATATCATCAGCATGACAGTGATAGCGAATAGCTCTCCTCTTTAAGAGAGCTAGTAAAGATGGTATGTACATCACAAATAATGAAGGGGCAAGAACCACGTTACCTGTGAATGATTTAAAGATGATATTAGGCAGTATAAGAACTGTCTGATGTTCATACAAAATACACCTTTTACTGACAAAGCCTCCAGTATCTGTGTAATATATACTATATCCAAAATGTTCCCTTCAACAGACCCATTTGGTAAGCAGAAATGCAGCCGCAAAGGCTCACCTGTGCCTTTTGAAGCCATAAGCTTAAAAAAAATCAGAATGCCTTTCAAGTAACACATTATGCAGAGTTTCCACCGACCATACTAAATCACAAAACAATACGCAGTCACATGACAGCCATAACAACAAGACACCTGGGAATAAGACTGAACTGTGTAAGAATAAGGCAGACATGGTGATCTGGCAAGTCCAGAAACATCGTAGTCACTGATGACTCCACTGGGCATAAAACAGACACATACCTTACTGGATTTTGTAAGGGGTTTGTCATAGTGTCACATCTACCTAAGAACATCTTCATAAAGTGAAAAGGATTAAGGATATTCGATAAAGATGGATAAAACCCTGGCTTTGCATCATATAGCCTGAGTTCAACTAAACACAGCCATTTTGTATGCCAGGATTGTCTAGGAATGATATTTGAGTGAATACAATGTTTGATAAGCCCACCATGAGCCCAACATATTCATGTTTTTCTGAATCTCAAAGAAGGAGGGCCTCCAAATATGATTATGACATAATTAACCTTAATCAGTGGAATCATTTAGTCTGCTAGCTAGCTCAGAGGACTAAAGCACTAACTTGTTAATAAGCTAGGATTTGCCTATTGAGTACCTTGAACAATCACTTAACCAGACAATGCTTTTACCCGGTTGAGAATTTGGACTTGGCTCCTTAATGGTCTCCTGGACTGAATATCCTTTTTAATGCTGAAACATAAATCCTAGCACTCCTCATTATCAGTGCTACATATTATTCACTCTATATTTAACTTTCTCTACTAACAAATATTTCTCCTTGTCTACAGCATAATTAAATCTTTTATATACTGGAATGAAGAAACAATAACAATTTATCATTTTGTAATACTATGTCAGAAAACTATTCATCTAGCTAAAAGCATCAGACAAGAGTAAGCAATTTGATGCATATGTGAATATATACATATACATATGTATCTTTAATATGCTGCATTTGACATCCACTACTTTATATGTGTGTGTGTTCTCATTGGCATTTCTTTTTAATATTGTATTAGTATCCCATTTGTTTATCTTTAACTAAGTATATATTTCTGTTTTTTCCCTATATTGTGTACACCATTGTATCTTTTTTATACAAAAATGTACTGTAATGTTTTTTCTTTGATGTTATTAATCACTTTATAGGTTTTTACTAGGCTAACAGCCACAAGGGCCTTTTTAAGCCTAGCCATACATCCCAAATCTCTGACTAGTTCTGGTATCTTTGATAACTGTAAGCAGGGAATTGGGTGATGAAACATTTATAAGCAGGGACCCGGGACATGAACCATTTACAGGCTGCCTGTGTCCATTAGAGACATAGGTGCCAAACCAGGGAAGAATTTCTTGTTCCCCATACAATTGTCCAAGTTACACTTGAATTGGGTTAGGGAGGAACTCTGCTTCACATGGATGGGGAGCCTGTTCCAGAGAAGGGGTCGTCTCTGGGATACATATCTGTCTGTCCAGAATGTCCTATTTATATCACAGGCAAGGTTTAAGTCTTTAGCATGGGTAATTCTGATGCTGTTTGTTTTATGGATCTGCAGGAGGTCCATCAGACTGGGGTCTGACAATGTCTTGTATGCCAAGCATAGATCTCCCCTCAGCAGCCTGTAGGAGACAGACTACAGGGATAAGGCCTTGAGGCTTATCTTTCTGGTATACCACAGAAAAGGGGCATTTTGTGGTTCAATTGGCCTGCCCCAGTTAAATCTAATAAATATATATATTAGACGGACAGACAGATCGATAGATAGTGGTCCAACCTCCGGAGGAACTGGCCTGGTTTCTGTAGGAATGACGTAGTAATTATTGGCTTAGCCTACTGCAGGGAAAGGGCCACAGCTGGTTTTCCCCATTGGACTGGATGGCCAAAATTGCACCTAAAATTTCACCTCCTACCAGGATTACAAAATATAAATTGCATAAACGCACATATGCACCACCTTTCAGGCCAATTGTTGATGGGAGGGGCTCAGCTACTTATGCGTGTGCCAAACTTGTAGATAGTATAATAAAACCACTTCTGGAACAAGAGACGCACATATGCAAAGATTCCTGGTCCTTCCTAAAAGACATCAACATGGTAGAGTACAACGTGGACATGGTTTTTCTTACAATAGACATCAAAGACCTGTACACAGTCATACCACAACAACTAGGTCTTAGTTGGGTTAGGGAATTTATGTGTGCCAAGAAAATAGATGATAACATCATCTACTTAAGTGAAACACTTTTGGAACTGGTTCTATCAAATAATTTTTTCATGTTTGAGAGTACCTTTTACCTCCAAACATCAGGTGTTGCCATGGGCTCACCCTGTGGTGGTTCATTTGCAAATGCAGTATTGGCACACTGGGAAGCCGAATATCTATTTAAGGATGAATTATTCAAACAACATGTCTCCTGGTACACTAGGTACCAGGATGACATTTTTTGTATTTGGAAGGGTGGGAAAGAATCGATACCCTTGTTCATTGAAAGAATGACTAGTATGACTGAATTTTTAGAGTTCACTTTCAATGTAGCGGACACAGAGGTTAACTATTTAGACATACTTTTAACAAAGGATGTCATTAACCAAAGGCTTAAAAGTAATATTTATAGAAAACCCACATATTCTAATAGTTTGTTACATTTTTCTAGCAACCATCCTTATTACCAAAAAAGATCTGTCATAAAGGGCCAGCTCGTAAGGGCAGCACGTATGGTAACAGACGATCAGGATTTTTTAATGGAATGTAACAAACTAAAGAATATGTTTTTATCAAGGGGTTATCCTTTCTATTTAATTAACAACATCATTTTGGAAGTATCCAATAAACGTAAAGAGGGTCATTTTACCCCCTTGCTTTCTTCCAACACTACCATAGAAGTTAATGTTGATATAGGAAACTCTTCTATCGTTACAGGTTGCCACATGAACAACAGACATGAGGACACCAACTATAGTGTGTCTTTTGTACATACTTATTCTTTGGATTTTGTTAAAATCAGGGAGATCATTAATAAAAACTGGGATGTGATTAATCATGATTGTACCCTTTCTGGTATTTTGGGGTTGAAACCAAAATTAACATATAGAAGGGGTCAAAATCTAAAAACCATCCTAGAGAGACCACCGAATAGAGTTACTTCTAACAGGTCTCACGGTATGTATAAATGTGGCGCTTGTGGACAATGTAGGTATATTAAAGTTGGCACACAATTTACAATTAATAATAAGACATATAAAGTGAATAATCACTTCAATTGTGAGTCCAAATCGGTGGTTTATGTCGCTCTATGTAACCAATGTAAAGCTTTTTACATTGGTAAGACGGAGCGTAAAATTAAAACTAGAATATACGAACACATGTATGCGGTTAGCAGACACGATGAAAACAACGCCTTAGCTAAACATGCCCTTGAACATATAGGGCATACTTTCAGCTTTGCTATAGTGCAGCAAAGAATACCAGATATAAGAGGGGGTCCATGGCAAATCAGATTGGAAATTGATGAATTAATGTGGCAAATTCGAACTAGGGCACATCTTTTTCCAGGAATCAACGAGAATTTGTCTATCAAGTGTGTGCTGAAGTGGTTGTCTTACAATAGATAACATAATTTAAATATTTCATTAGTAAACAAGAATATAATTTCAGCATAGTTCATAGACCCTGATGTCATGCTTTTAGTATTTGGCATGTACACATAAACACCCTTCAAAGGTCTGTTCTCACTTATTAGTACTTGAAAGTTAATGTAATATATTCAGACTAGTTCATATTTAAAATGACTGTATATAATTTGTATATTAATTGATGAATATTTTTAGTATATTCCATGACATAAAATGTGAAACATGTAAATTTTATGTTTTAGCATGGCTTTTTTATATTTGTTTTAAACAACATTATACAAGGTTCCACATTAACTAAATGTAATACTGTTTTAAGGTCGCTATGGTAACATTCAATCAAGAAATGCACTTGTTTTTAATTGGTATTTCCATTTTTTAACAATATATAAGGTTCTAGTATTAAACATTTCGCTGTTTGTCTGATGAAGGCTGGACATTGGTTCGGCCGAAAGCGCTTACGTTTATCTGGAATTATTAAATCTTTTCATCTACTTTAAAGCTGCCTCCGTTTGTGTTCCTACTCGCTTTTTTTGTTGTTCTGTGGAGTTTACTAGTTGAACTGTTAGTGCGTTTAGGATTATAAGATATATTAGTGTGCATTCACATCCTGTTGTGCATAATAAAAAAAAGTCCTGGCTTCCCCAGCTGATGAAAGCACCTCTCTTGGCGATCAATTCTTACCTCCCAGAAAATGGGCTGAAATGCCTCAAGCCAAGAAGGAATGAAGCATCAATAGGATGGCCGAGGTAGAACCTTGATGGTCATCTCAAGGTTCAGGCAACCAAAACAAATAAAAATATATATATATTAAGGGTAATTATGACATGATCATCTTTGTAGGCCTTCCTCCTTTAATATCCATCAAAATATCAATATTTGTTTATCAAACATCCTAGCAAGCCTGTGAAAAACACAACTGCTAGCAAAAGCTTCCCATCACATTGTACATCGCCTGTATATCAAGACAAAATATTAGCATCCATTAAGTGGTTAACCACAATGTGTTTTAAACAGGGGGTTTACTCCCTGTCAGACTGGAGTGAGATGCCTGTTTGTAGTGCTTTGCACCAATGGGCATCACTTGTCTCCTTGGTGGATACAAGTACTGAACAACATTTTGTTACTTGCCTATATTTGGGTGATTTTATTTATTTTCACTTATTAACTGTAAATTTTTACATGGGTGGCCACGGTGGTGCAGCGGTTAGCGTTGCCGCCTCACAGCAAGAGGTTCTCTGGTTCGATTCTCGGCTGGGGTGCCTTCTGTGTGGAGTCTGCATGTTTTCCCTGTGATCGCATGGGTTTCCTCTGGGTGCTCCGGTTTCCTCCCACATCTCAAAGACATGCAGTAGGTGGATTGGACACTCTAAATTGACCCTAGGTGTGAGTGTATGTGTGTGCCTTCTGTGGAAGGTTGGGCGCCGGGCTGGCAACTCGACACTGTAAAACTACACTGCCAATCCTGAGTGGACAGATGATCCGCTGTGGTGACCCCTAACTGGGAAAAGCCGAAAGCAGAAGAAGAACTGTAAATTTTTACTTAGATTTTTCACAAATTAAAATGTAAAAATTAAAAAAAAATACACAACAGAAAAAATAGGATGGTATAATCACTAAATGCTAGGATTCTCAGCAATAAACTTAGCATGTTAGCATTCTTCTGTTTGAGAGCTGCTGATGCCTGTACCATTATTTTAACTTCAACTTCAAAATGACTTTAGGTGCTTTAAACAATACTCCAGTTACAAAGGACACACCAAACCATTAAAATAAGTAACATAAATAAATACACCTTGGGGATCACTTCTATAGCTCTGCTCGACAAGGGCACAGGAAAATAAATTTCTTGGGTGGAATAAGCCAGTGAACCTTATTGGCTAGGCTTACTTAGGCCCTTGGGCCAATAGCCTAGTACCTGCCTATGAACCTATGAACATAAAACACACAAGTAAACCCACATAAAAACAGAAAAATAGATAAAATCATCTAAACATAGATGATAATTCTAGGATAAGAGCATAATGTCAAAGAGTTATTTTAGGCCATCAAAGCCAAACAAATGAGTTTTAAAAGACCTGTGGATACTGAGCAAGGTAGGGCACTCCAAAAGTTAATGAAGCAGTAGATTTGACATAAATGGTGCTTGATAGGCGAAAGAGTGAATGCCAAATGTTTCTAACCACACCTGGGAAAAACTATCAGCCCCTTGGTGGCTGAGCGCAAAGACGTAGGGGGAGGCAATACAGTGTCACAAGCTTCAAGTAAGAGGAGCCCCAGTCATGTATGGACAAGTAAACTAACTCCCAAGACTTGAAAAGTAATTTGAAACAGAACAGGAAGTCAGTGCAGGCTATGCAGGACAGGTGTAATATGTTGCCATCTGAAAGCACCAGTGAGTAACCAGTTCAAGGAGTACTGACCCCCCCCCCCAGATGCAAGTGGTCAGTCTCAGTGTCAGGTAGTCCTAGGTAGAGGGCTTTACAATAATCAATGACAGAAGAAGCCAAGGCATGAACGACTTGTAGGAGAAAATAAAAGCTTTGCCAATAACAGACACTTGTTCCCGAAGTGTCAACTGACAATCCAAGCTCACTCATAAATCTTGCACTTTGTTGACATACTAAAGCTTATTACTGACATAAATGATGTAATTATGGAGAGAAGGCACAGAAGACTCTCTGAATGCAGCATGAAAAGCCATGGCCTTACTTTCTGATGCGTGTACATTTCAACTGATTAAAAGTTAGCCATGAATGGATGGCCTCCAGATCTTCAGCAAGGTACAAACACACTCATCATTTTATTTTGAAGAAAGGAGAGGTGGAGTTGGGTGTCATCAACATAGCAATGGTATGCTAGATCCCCCCCAATTAGATCTCCTAATGAAAGCATGTGCACTGTGAATACAAGATGGCCCATGATCGAGCCGTGTGGCCTTCCGCAGTCAGGAAGGTATGCGGAAGAGGTATAAATATCCAATATACTTTTGTGTACAGCTAGATAGGTGTGAGATAAACCACCCTTAAGCTCTTAATCATGATGCCATCATTAATCAGTGGTGTCAAATACTGGTGAGCGACCCAGGAGGATCACTACTCTATAGCACAATGTGTTGGTTCCTAGCCATAAGATAGTCTGAGTGCTGTGCCATGTGCAAAATCCAGACTGAACTGAATCCTTGAGCTCACTGGCTGTAAAACAGGACTCAAGCTGTACAGAGACAACCTCCTTAATAGCCTTACCAAGAAAGAAAAGGGTAGACCATCAGTAGTTATCAAGGAGATAGGGTTAAGAGAAGTTTTATGAGGATAGCAAAGCCATGTCTGGCTCATCTAGCACAGTGTACCATTTTCTGATCTTTCACCCCTCAACTCTAAGTTGAGGATAAAAAAAAATGTTCCCTTCTCCTGATCTGGCACACCAAGTAAGGTCTGCTCTGCTCTGCCTAATCTGCACCCCTCATCTCTATGTTGAGGAGCAAAATGAAAAAAAAAATGGAGTAAAAGTATCCATTCCCTAATCTGGCTGGTGTTGCTCACCTCAGCAGCAAGGCAGGTCAATATCTGCTTCCCTCAAGTCTAAGTTAAGGAGCAAAAAGGAAAAAAAAGTAGTTTTACTTTTAAAACTGTAGCAAATTGTTCACTACATTTGTGGCAAGTGGCTTGTTGCAACTTATTTCACACACACTCCAGTCCTGACCATAAAAGCAGTATCAATATTAATTTCCATATCGACATTGAAAAATTTCAGAACAGAAATAAATACCAGTACTACAGTACTGATTTATCAGCATCTCCTGATTACTCTACCTAATACTTTGCTTCTGGAGAGACAGCCCTCTTTTCCCCACCCTAGCTATGCCTCATAAGGGCCTTCTTTAAAGCCAGAGAAAGACCTGGTGGATAACTGTGCCATGCACATCAAGTTTAGTCAAAAATAGCTTTGATGAACAAGGATCTAGACTCCAATTTGTGGGGTAAAAACCTGAAATCACAGACAAGAGCTCATCATAATCAGGAATATCAACATACTTCTCAACTGTCCAGATTTTTGCTGCACATATTCGTCTGTTCCTCATATAATTTGTAGCTTCTTGACAAATCATTGAGAATTGAAGTCACTAAGAAATGACAGAAATTTAAGTTTCAAACTTCATACCCTTCATAAAATGTAAGCTAATACAAAACATGTAATTCAATCAACTTTCTAAGTTTATAAGACTAGTATATTTAAAAATCGCCTTTATTTTTGGGCCTTTGTCCCTCCATCCCCATTATTTTTGGCTTTGTCCAGAATTGGTCTACTAACAGGTTGAGAAGTATGAATATCAAACATAATCCAACCAGAAAAACAAAACACAATCAAAATAACTGTCAATCCTATGGGGATCAGGAAGAGGAAGAACTGATTTAATAGTGGCAACCTTGCCAAAAAAAAAGAGGCAGCCAATTCACACTGCAAGGCAGATAAAGCTGGATTAATGGTAAGGTAGGTTGTGTAGCACAGTGTGCCCATCATTCAAAGCAGCATGGATGGTCAGGAAGGTATTGCTAAGAGCTCTCTGCCCTTCTTACAAGTGAGCTCAGCCTGGTAGAAGGCACAATGTTCTTCCAGTTTGAGTTGTTTCTCCACAGACCCACATGCTGTGTGTGTGTGTGTGTGTGTGTGTGTGTGTGTGTGTGTGTGTGTGTGTGTGTGTGGGGATGTGCATTCATGAGGGCAATGTCTGTGTATGTCTGTGTGTAACATTGTGAGTGTATGTCTATACATATGTGCACACACTTGCGCACGTGTGTGTGTGTGTGTGTGTGTGTGTGTGTGTGTGTGTGTGTGTGTGTGTGTGTGTGTGTGTGTGTCTGTGTTTGAATGTATGTGTTTTTGTCTTTAAGGATGTTTGTGTGCATATGTATGTGTGAGTTGTTAAGCATATATTTATGTCTGTGTGCGAGTATGTGGATGTGTGCACTCATGAGTGTAATGTATGTTTATGTGGTTTACTGTAATAAATTCAAAAATGTTTTTTATGAGTAATTACGTACTCGAAAAACATTCTCGAAATTTGCAATAATAACAGATCAAAATAATGAAGCAAAAAAAAATTTCAAACTTACCTGTACATCCGGTGCCATACAACACACGTTTTGCAGGGGGCAAGCCCCCCTGCACCCCCATGTCAGGAGGCTGCACCCCCCCACACACATTCGCTGCTGCTTATATATGCAAACTCCGAGATCGCACTACAGTGAGGGATAGGGTAAATTTCCCAATCCCCACTATTGTGTGATCTCCATTCAAAATGTTGAATCCACAACAGCGAATGCTAGTGTGCATTCACTGTTGAGACTTCAACATTTCTTTTCGGCAATATGAAATCTTCGGACGTGACTTTCGACAATTTGCGATCGCTCATTACAGGTATGACATTTTGATGGTAATCCTGTTTATGTATATGTGTGACATTGAGAGTGCACATCCATTTCATGAATACAAGAAATATTTTCGTGTGTGTGTGTGTGTGTGTGTGTGTGTGTGTGTGTGTGTGTGTGTGTGTGTGTGTGTGTGCGTCTTTAATCAGGTTTGTATCACAACTCTCAACCTCTAAGATCAAGAAATCTGGACAAAGACATAAATAATGGGGGGGGACAAAGGCCCAAAAAATAGGGACAATTTTTAAATATTGCTCCTACAAACTTAGAAAGTTGATAGAATAACAGGTTTTGCATTAGCATGAATTTTCTGAAGGGTACGAAGTCTGAAATTCAAATGTCTGTCATTTTTCTGACTTCAATCATTAATTAATTGCTAATGCTTTACCAGAAAACCACAACTTTATGAAAAATAGACCAAACATACGAGGCCAAATTCTGGACATTCTGAGAAAACCTATACAGTTGAGAGGTATGGTTTGTGTTTATAAGCATGCACATCTTTAAGCATATGGGTGTGTGTGTGTGTGTGTGTGTGTGTGTGTGTGTGTGTGTGTGTGTGTGTGTGTGTGTGTGTGTGTGCGCGCGCGCACACTCCTGGTATATATATATATATATATATACATACATGGTTATAGAACAGAAAAAGCTTTTAATGCCTGCCACTCATTCAGACTTAATGCCAAATCTGAAAGCGTACACAGAAGAGGAGTGGTGGTGCTCCTAAGAAACCATTTCACCTCCAGATTCATAATGCAGAGCAATGACCTTGAACTTTCCCATTAAACAAAACCCAGTGTCACTTTATAGCCAACTACTGTACCCCATCCATTACACCAGCAAACTTTGAGGCTTACTTGAACAAACTGACATCCTTCAATATAGAGGCCAACATTATTCTCTTAGGTGACTTCAACCTACATCACCACAAGCAAGTATGCACAAAGATTCCTGGACTTCATTAATGACCTCCTTAGATCAGCTAGCCCAAATCCCAATCAGAGACTTAAAAATACTGGACCTGGTCCTTACCAATGTAGATCCTCATTGCTCTGCACCCATATTTGACTACTCATTAGTTAAATCAGACCAGTCACTTTAAGTATAAGACGTGAATTTACTTTGTAACTCCTCCATCTTCAGAAAGCATTCCAAGGAAAATCTATTCCAATTAACTGATGAACTAATGAAATGCAAGCACCCTCCTCACCTTGATGACCCCACATCATATGTGGCAATATTCATGAATAATATGTATGCCCACCTCAAAGCTTGTATTTAGGTCTTGGTCCCCATTAGGCATAATACAGTGCAAAATTCAAGAAGAAATCCATCTTTTGGAATCTCAGGATTAACAAACTATACAGTAAGAGAAGCTCATAGCCCATAAAACAAACTTAATACTCCATCTGCTAGAAAAGAACTCAAAAAGATCAACAAAAAAACACAATAATTTCTTTCAAGAGTAGATACAGATTGAAAATTGCCACCCATGCAAAGTTTAACCACAAAGCCTTCATTAGCTAAGTCAGGAACCTTAGAAGTAATACCAGATATCATCTCCTGAGTACATAGCCAACATATTAGTGGACAAAAACAGTTAAAATCTTACTCTTCTATCTCTCCCAAACTATCTACAGTACATCAGCATGGCTACACCACCCCCCAGTCCCTTCCAAGCAAGTTCCAAGTGCTCTCTCCAAGATTAATAACACTAGCGACATGGGCTTGGACCATCTGATGAGCTGTTGTCCTTGTCTGTACCAAATATTGTCTGATAGACTCATTATTAAGCATAGTCAGTCTCAGCCACTCCTTAGGTTTCATGCCAGAGACATGGAGACATGTTGTGGTCTTTCCCCCCTACAAAGATGGACCCCCTACTGATCCAGACAACAATATATTCATAAGTCTCACCAGCCGTATCTGTAAGCTAATGGGGCATATCATTATGGAACTCATTATCAAGGACATAAGTAGTCTTCAAACCTTGGACCCAAAGCAGTTTAAGTCTGTTAAAGATATATCTTGCCTTCTAAGTCTGGTGAACTTTTTTTGAGCAAGTCATCAAGGTTTTAAACTCAGGCAAAGTTCTACACTCTTTACCTGGACTTAGCAAAAGCTTTTGAAACCATTCCACATTCTGGCATCATTGACAAGCTAATCCATCTAAATGCAAGCTCCTTTATTACCCACTGGATAGCAAGCTGGCACACGTAAAGAACCCAGTTTGTCAGTGTTGGAAGTGTACTCTCATCTAAAAGAGTAGTTACCAGCAGTTGCCCCCCACAGATTAGATCTGGGACCACTCCTCTTTGGTATTTAATTTTCTGACATCAAGACTGACACCAAAGGCTTGTGGCTGAAGAATTTTACTATTGATTGCAAACTTGGAGTTGTTATAAACATCCCAGCTGACCTCCAGATTCTTCAGGATGGCCTAGTGCACACTGACAAATAGTGCATGGATCACAGCCTCAAATGAAATCACTAGAAATGCAACACTTCCTTTGGTAAACTAGAACACCCATGCTATTATTACAAAGGTGACACCTCCTTA
Organism: Protopterus annectens; assembly: GCF_019279795.1. NCBI lineage: Eukaryota > Metazoa > Chordata > Ceratodontiformes > Protopteridae > Protopterus > Protopterus annectens. Next base: position 515,464,407 of record NC_056725.1, read on the forward strand.
AAAATCATCTCTAGACACTTTCATTGACAAGGAACTTTCCTCTGATCTCCATGTGGCCAGATTTGTGAGGAAGTCCTTTTATATAGGCAGAACAATCAAAGGGTATATCATCTAGAGCCAAAGAAGGCATTGTTCCTCTCTACTCCTACCTAATCAGACCAATAATCGAGTACAATACCCTTTCGATATGTACTTATAAAAGCACATGGCACAGCCTGAGATGCCACAGCATTTCATTACTAATACAATAAACAGCATGTCCTTCCTGAGCTATCTTGACTGCATTAAAACATTCTGACTCTTTTTCTGTGTCCTAGTTGACTTCTTAGAAGGGGTCTCTGTCTAGCCAACACAGACTCTAAAGATCTGATCCTATGTAACCTCCTACATACCCACAAAACTAATGACACCTTAAACACCCACTGAAGAGATCTAAACTTCAACCGAAATACAAACAGGACCTGTTGGCTTGATAGATCTCATCACAAAGACCTCTCTCTCTCTCTCTTATGGAATAGACTCCACCTGGATGTAAAGCATAGTGACTACTTCACTCTCTTCGAAGGCAACCTGGATGACTGGATGGGCAGTCGTTAAGTACATTCCCAGTCTGGCCCCTCAAGCCCATAAGAAAGGTGTCAAAACTTGGCACAAAGCACTTCACTCTTTTGGGGTCTATTATGAATTCCTGTCTTGGTTAATAAAGTTTGGCATCATGTGGCTAGGCGACAAATGGTCTACGAACCTATGTACATGTGTGCCATAACTTCTGTGCATGCATATGTGACTATGTATATGTGCATACATACACACACGCACACACACACACACAAACACACACACACACACACACACACACACACACACACACGAATCTATAAATATATACATCTTGGATGAAAGACAATGACTGGATAGATGTTCAAATCTGAATGAAGAGTGTAAGTGTCCAGAGCTCTAATTAAAAGAAGGGTCCACAGCAAAGAAGACTTCTTTTTCAGATCTTTATAGAAGGTAACCATGCTTTTGCCAATTGCAATACTTTTTCAGATCAAGCAGTAGTAACAAGGTTTTTAAACGCTGTAGCAGAGGTGTGTGTGGGGCAAGTAGTTGGCTTGATTGGACTCAAAGCGAGGGGATGTGTCTGTGTAAGTGTGTGGCTGGTGGAAAAAGTCCACCTAATTTGCATGTAAAAGTGTGTGTGTGTGTGTGTGTGTGTGTGTGTGTGTGTGTGTGTGTGTGTGTGTGTGTGTGTTGAGACTGGTGGAAAAATCCACCTAATTTGCATACAGAAGTGCGTGGAGTTGATGAAAAAAAAAACACTTAATTTACATATAGAGTCCTAGGCCGTCCGCTGTCCCTAGTTCCCCCCCCCCCCCATTTTCAAAAGCTTTAACAAATACATACTAAAACACAAGCTTTTCTCAGATCACTATTATTAATAAAATATTATCAGTTTCTTTAATTTTTCTTCTTATGCAAAGTAAGCAAGAAGCTAAGCCTTCTATGGGACAATAGGGATTGGCTGGTGGCTCAGTGCCCATTTATATGGGGCATCTCATATCCGAACTTTACAAAAATATTTGTGCCATGAGTATTGTGGCCACTTTTATGGGGCTCTTGTAGTCATTATACCAGGAATTTGTAGGGGCTAGAAGTGTTTTCTGTGGGATTAAGCAGAAGACCCTTTTTCTCACTGTAGTGAGCTTCGTCAGACCTTTTTGTGTGTAAGCTAATTTAGTAACAGAAGCAGATAATAAAAACAGAAAAATGAATCAAACAAGTAAACATACAACTGAAAAGCAACAAATGTGAAAGATTCAAAATTAGACTATGCCAAATTTGTGTGTGTGTGTGTGTGTGTGTGTTTGTATACATGTATGTGTTTACGTGCTTGTGTCTGTATGTGCATGTGTGCTTGTGTGCATACATACCTCTCTCTTTTGACAAGGTTGGTACCACTACTTCTATAACTTCTGTAGCCTATTTTCAAGGAGATCCAAGATGATCTTTAAACAGACAGGAAATGTGCCAGAATAACGGGTAAAATTCACTTAATCTTTTACATGAGCACCATGGTTTCTTCAGCATTCAGCTAAGCTACCACTAGCACAGGTAACAAAGACCTCAGTATAATATATCATCTGAAGAATGACACATGAGGAGAGAAATACCTATCAGTGTTGTACTACAGTGACTATACTGAAGCTTGAAGTCCAAATACCTAGTGCAGGGATAGAAACCACAAGCCTCTGATATTCTTGGCCTCACAGGTGAGTATGCAATCTACTGACCTACTGAGAGTGATGTGTGTGTGTGTGTGTGTGTGTGTGTGTGTGTGTGTGTGTGTGTGTGTGTGTGTGTGTGTGTGTGTGTGTGTGTGTGTGTGTGTGTGTGTGTGTGTGTGTGTATGTACTGAATCCTCACATTCATATCATACCTTTAGAACAGTGTTAAGTTTTGTTTAGCTGACCAAGTAGTGGTACTTTTCATCTATGTCCACAATCATAACTTTCTGTACACATTCAGTATGATCCTGTACTTCAGCACAAATGATCCAGAACTACAACTATGACTGGAGCAAAGAGACACACCTCCAGATCCTGCTACTCTGCTGAATGACTAAATGCAGATTACATTAATTACTTATATAAAACTGCCAAATCCTTAGCTGTGTATTCAGTGTAAAATGGTGAGGCAGGTTCATTGGTGAGGATTGGAAGGACAGTGGTGATTATGGATGAGTGCATCTGATATTATATATAGGTGTACACAGGTGCAGTTGTACTGTCTCACTCACTAGCCGGTCAAATTGTGTCAGAACGGCTGCACCAGTGATAACAGTTTCTTGGTAGGTGCTGGGAAATAGCTTGTTGAGTGAGCAGGAAGTTTTGTAGGGTATAGACACGCCCTCTGGGTTACCTGGGTATGGCTTATTTGACCTCTAATTTGTATCTGGCCTAAAAACATGTTATAATTAGCTGGGGAGGGTGTGCACATAGTTGGGAAGGCCATGGTGGCTCACATCACCTCACATAATGTCACTCAAATTTTTGACCTTGCTTTTGGGGATTCCTAGTTGTTAAGACTAAGATTCATAGTCTATGGCTGCCAGTTGATTTACATTTTACATTGCTAGGAAAGGAATCATGGCCATCCTCCACAGAATAATGAGATCTACATAGTTAGTAAAGTACTGCTGAAACTGCTGTGCTCTGGAATCTTGCTCAGAAGCAGTCTCTAATGCAGAAAACAACGCTTCTCCCTCTAAAGGCCAGAAACAGCTGTTCAGCACCAAATGCATTTTTCCATCATTTTATAATCCGTCCCACAGCTTGTATAAAGATACAATTGAGCACTTCTGAGGAGCATCTCGCCACACACATGCCATTGGTGTGTTCACCGGTGTGTGTATAACATCTGATCAAGTGCTACAAAGCACAGGAGATAACATTGTCCCAGTAAGTCAAAGGTATTGTGTCTGTCAAATGTCTCTTTAAACCAGAATGTCATAATTATTTCTACCAATCAGTGGTCTAAGTTTGCTAAACCTTCCCAAAACATCCATATTCTTTCTCCTTAAGGTGGTTTCTGAAAGACATCTATAAGAATTTTTTTATTTCAGTGTAAGTCATTACATGTCCTTACCATAAAGTCATACTTGCATGAGGTAGTTTTACAGAAACATATTTCTGAAGTAGTTCTAGGTAATGTTAAATGCATGGAAAAGTTATAAATTAAACTAGCAAGCTGATAAGGCCAGCTAATGACATTTTCTTTGGTCTGTCCACAAACTCACCAATTCTGTAAGTTGTCTGTCTAGTTAAGTAACCGTTTACTCTTTTTCACCCTCACAGCCTCAAAGAAAAACTCTTTTGTTGGTCTAATGTTTTTATTTGTTTGTTTTTTTTGCTGATTCATACATTCACCACCATTGTTGTGAAAAAAATGTTTATGAATCTTCTCCCTTATTTGTTCCCCATTCTAGCTTTATGTTGCATTTCTGTTCTAAAAGATGCCTCTTCATTATATTTCAAGACCTTCAGCATATAATTACAGGCTATGCTTTGCATCTGCATAATTAAGCATCTGAAATGATATTAAAGTGTCTGTGTATCAGCATGCATTATTTATTTACTTTTTGTTTACTGGGATAGTCCGACTGGGTGGTAGCCCATTTTCAGTGGAGGCCCAGGGAGAAACGCCCCAGAACAGGTGAAAATCGTTGTACAGAATTTATACAGTAAACAATATTTGGAGTTTATGCAATAAGTAAAACATATACAGAACAAAAATGGAAGCTTTATAAAAACATAGTACTATATACAGAATATTTTACAAATACACAGAACTAGTAAGAAGCTTGTAAGTGATCATTTTCCAGAGACTTGTGAACATTTGTTAATAGAATATTATAGCAATAACCCACGCCTGGGTGTGGGTAATGCTGGATTTTCCCACGTTTGGTGTGGTTTGGTCACGAGGATGAAGCCCGAGTGGCCAAACAAAGACATCCGTGGGTAAATCCAGCATTACCCACACCCAGAAGTGGGTTATTGCTATTATACAATGACATTATTTAAGAAAAAAAATACTTACTTTTCTTAAATAATGGCATTGTATAATGCCTCCTTGCTGCCCTTCCGCAGCTGTCTGGTATTCTTCGGCAGTTCTGATGTAATCCTCATGTGTATGCTTACGCAGTACATCAGAGTTGTGGGTGGAAGCAACGGAGAAAGCAAGATCTCCATTGCTTTTTACAAACTGTCATGCTATGTTAAAGGAGTTTAACATAGCGAGACAACTTTAAAAAAAGTAACGGAACATCTCCATTACTTTTTTTAAAACTGTCATGCTATGTTAAACTCCTTTAACATAGTGAGACAGTGTCTAAACAGCAGTGGAGATCTTGCGTTCTCCATTGCTGTAAAAAAAGACTTATACTAATGGAAAAAGTCCAGGCAACCGGACCTTTTTCCATTAGTATAAGTCTGATTTATAATGTGCACACTGACCAATCAGCGTGCACGTTTTGGAATATTAATGGGGGGTCATTGTATAATGGTTGTTTTTTTGACATATAGTAGATAGGGATGGAATGAATGCAGAAAGATGATTATGAAAAGAATATATGCATGGGTACACAAACTGACAGTGTATAAACAGAATTCAAGGAAGGGAAAACAAGGTAGTAGGAAGAGAAATGTAGTCAAAGGTGTTGAGTGAGTAAGAAAAAAGAAAATTAAGGTTGGGGGAATAGTATAAGGGGATGAAAGTTGAAAGTGAAGGAAGTGAGAGGAGGGAGTGAGGAGAAGGGAAGGAGAATTTTGTTTAGAAAGAGTAAACAGAAGGTGGATAAGAAGAAATAAAGTTAGGAATGAGAGAGGAGGGAAAGGGGAGGAATAAGGTATCAACCAGGGCTTGAGCATGAGCTCAAGATTTATATATATATATATATATATATATATATATATATATATCAAACCTTATATATCTATATATATATATATATATATATATATATATATATATATATATATATATATATATATTATAGAAAGGTAATTATCAAAGCAAGAGTAGTTATGCAGTCTCATGGCCTGATAATGCCATCATTCACCTCTGGCGAGGTCTTCTGTAATTAATTCTACATTATACAACGACCCCCCATTAATATTCCAAAACGTTGTAAATCAAAGACTTATACTAATGGAAAAAGGTCCGGTCGCCCGGACTTTTTCCATTAGTATAAGTCTTTTTTTACAGCAACGGAGAACGCAAGATCTCCGTTGCATTTTAGAAACTGTCTCGCTATGTTAAAGGAGTTTAACATAGCGAGACAGCTTTAAAATAAGTAACGGAGATCTTCCTTTCTCCGTTGCTTTTTTTAAAGTTATTTCGCTATGTTAAATGGGTTTAACATAGCGAGACAGCTTTAAAAAAAGCAATGGAGATTCTCCGTTGCTTTTTTTAAAGCTGTCTTGCTATGTTAAACTCCTTTAACATAGCAAGACACTTTGTAAGAAGCAACGGAGATCTTGCTTTCTCTGTTGCTTCCACCCACAGCTCTGATGTACTGCGTAAGCATACGCATGCGCAGTACATCAGAACTGCCGCAGAATACCAGACACTTGCGGAGGGGCAGCACGGAGGCATTATACAATGCCATTATTTAAGAAAAGTAAGTATTTTTTCTTAAATAATGTCATTGTATAATAGCAATAACCCACTTCTGGGTGTGGGTAATGCTGGATTTACCCACGGTTGTCTTTGTTTGGTCACTTGGGCTTCGCCCTCATGACCAAATCACACCAACCATGGGTAAATCCAGCATTACCCACACCCAGGCATGGGTTATTGCTTAAATATCTCATAAACCTTAACTGGCCAGAGTTGTCCATTCTGAGCTGCACAACCCCTTACAGTTACTGTGTTAAGATGGCAGTCATTTTAGTTAACTGAAAAATAAGCGGAAAAAAAATAAAAACAAAAGAAAGTCAAAGTGAAGATATTGAAAGGGAGCACCTGAATTCTAGAGTAACTGGATACTTTTCTGTTGAAAATTTGAAAAGTTTAAAAGTAAAAGAAACTGAAACAGCTGACGTCAAACAGTAAATGTTATTTTGGGGTGTTTGTTTAGTACCACATATGGTGGTGTATCATGCTGTGAAGGTTTTCTTTGTGTCATGTGCCATCCTGCAGGTATGTGTCTCAAGTGAAGTTTGCTTTAGCAAATTTGAATGCACATGGGTTATTTATACCATGAAAAGCTTGCGAGGGTGAAAGGCTAACACAGGCCAGGGTCAGTCAACTGCTGCCGACCTGAATTGTTTTGAAGACCCCCTCACCCTCCTGCTGACAGGCTTCTGAAGGAAACTTTGAAGCATACCACCAAGGAACAGCTGAAGAATGGAAGCAGGAAGGACAGATATGCTGGAACAAAACAAATGTTTCTGCCGGCAGATGGTCATTGACAATAGTGACAGAGAGAGGAACACTTAATAGCTCACCTTACTATGATTTGAAAACTGTAGAGAAGACCTTTTCTAAGATTTACTTTGGTCAAAGGAAAGGCTCACTACTGTATGTACAAACAGTAGTTTACTAAGCTGGCCTGAGAGAACTAGATTGCTAAATTATTTGGCCGGAATCAGTCGCTTTGCAAGTGGTCAATGTAAAAGCCAAACATATTTGTAAAGGATGCATTTCATTAACATCTAATTGTCTTACTCACAATACTACACTGCTAATTATATGAATGGTCATACACCACAGGGGAGTGACAATAACCTGAGACTTTGATTGTATTAATAGCTTTGCTTGTGTATGACTGCTTATACACATTATTCTATAGTTTAATGGGACTCAGAGATGAACTTGTTTTTTCCTCATAGTTTCTGTGCCCTGTACTGTTCACTTTCTCACTATAGCAATAAACACTTATACACATGCTGGGTTTTTTGGTTGTGCATGCATGTTGTGCATAGTGTTATTGCAGCATGTATTATATGTCCTAAAGATGAATCAGCAACAAGAATGACATTTCACCAATGGTGCAACAAACCTGTAATCAGGTGGAATTATGTTCACATCCGAGGATACCATTTATTTTTAAACCAGTTTTATTTAAAATAGATCATGACATGTCTGCTATGAGCATTCTTCCCTTTAAAGTACATACATATATACATATATCCATACACACACACACACATACATTAAGGCAAGAGAAAATGACTGGGAAGTCTCAGGGTTTACACTGCCTGTTCTATATGACTGTGGAGATTGCTCCTTTATCCTGGACAAATACCATTATTACCTTTGCCTTGGTACAGAGATTAACCCTGGGTACTCAGTGCAGTGTGTCACTGAGTCACTAATTCAGTGTGGTACAGAGATTAACCCTGGGTACTCAGTGCAGTGTGTCACTGAGTCACTAATTCAGTGTGGTACAGAGATTAACCCTGGGTACTCAGTGCAGTGTGTCACTGAGTCACTAATTCAGTGTGGTACAGAGATTAACCCTGGGTACTCAGTGCAGTGTGTCACTGAGTCACTAATTCAGTGTGGTACAGAGATTAACCCTGGGTACTCAGTGCAGTGTGTCACTGAGTCACTAATTCAGTGTGGTACAGAGATTAACCCTGGGTACTCAGTGCAGTGTGTCACTGAGTCACTAATTCAGTGGCAAATTGTATGCAGACAGGTGTCTGCCATCCTGAATGAAGTCAGAACATGTGTCACCATGATCCAAGTCCACAGACTCCATTATCACCCTTCCCAGATGGCACACCTTAGACATGCCTGTCCCCTTCCCCAAACATACTTCAGACATATACCCATACAATGTTGTTTGAGTAAATAATGTGAGCAGACAGGAATGTGAACAAATGCCAAGCCTAAAAAAAAAGCATAACACCAGCGTACAAAAATATCTTAAATAAGGAGTTCAGATAATTGGACAAAGTCTGTGTGAGAACAAGGATAACTGTCTCTGTCCCTGATCATGTCATACACATTTTTTCAGTAATAGTGCTGTACCACAACTTGTGAAGTTTTGTATGACATTGAATCATACTACACATATTCATAACTCATTTCCTTTGGAGTTATTTTACCATATCTGCAGTCAGGAAAGCTGGAGAAATGACAGGTTTCTTGAATTTCTTCTACATAATCCACTTATTATTTGTCACTAACTTCTGTGAATTTTTAATATTTCATAAAAGTAATGAATGTTTGTTACTATATGTAGTGATACTTTTTCATTCACAGAATATTAAGCAATGTGATAAACTGGTAGCTGATCTCTCTCAAAGTGTGATCTACCAGAATTTGCTTTTACAAAGAGACAGTTTTACCAAAGTAATTTTGTCAGCTGAAGAGTGATTTCATTAACAATCTAGATTTTCTACCCCGCACAGTGATATAAAATGCAATTTTCCTGTCTCTCTGTGTTATATATGCATATATATATATATATATATATATATATATATATATATATATATATATACACACACACACACACACACACACACACACACAAAAACTGTGTGTGTGTATACATATATATATATATATATATATATATATATATATATATATATATAAAACCATATTTATGTATGTATAGATATAGCTATAGATATAGATATACATTTTATACATTTATATCTCACAATAAACTCTCCTCAATGAAAGCTGTACACCACTGGCACACTTGGAACAAAAAACAATGGAGCCAGGAGGCTCAAATAAAAACTACCTCTTTACCAATTGTAAGCACTTTCATCCTGTGTTATCTTCTTCTTTCGGCTTTTTCCTGGTTAGGGGTCGCCACAGCGGATCATCTGTCTGCTCATGATTGGCAGTGGAGTTTTACGGTGTCGAGTTGCCAGCCCGGCGCCCAGCCTTCCATAGAAGGCACACACACTCACACCTAGGGCCACTTTAGAGTGTCCAATCAAACTACTTCATGTCTTTGGGATGTGGGAGGAAACCGGAGCACCCGGAGGAAACCCACGCGACCACAGGGAGGACATGCAGACTCTGCACAGAAGGCACCCCAGCCAAGAATCGAACAGGAGAACCTCTTGCTGTGAGGCAGCAACGCTATTTAGCCTATATACAGAATACACACATGCTCACACAGCACATCAGTACACACACACACACACACACACACACACACACACACACACACACACACACACATAAACACATACCACAATCATATCTCTGTGGTCTTTCCCCCTGATAGGCAGTGAATACAAAGATGGCGATATAGATAAAGGGGAACAGGTAACTCAGAGCACTGTGGAGGAGTGTACTGCGCTCTGTTGCACACAGCAGTATTGGGCAGTGGATTTAGAATGTACTCCTCTTTCAGGATTACTTCTTTTATTTGTTTAGCATTGTACCTCACATCGCTGAAATGATGGACAAGTAGGACGTACGGTCTCCCTGTTCTACGTGAGTGCTTTGACAGTTTTACTCAACTTTATAGTCCTGACTATCACAAAACAGTAAAATTGCTTTCCCTCTAACATTTCAGGTATCTTTGCAATCACAGGAGCACATAATCTGACTATGTTTCCTAAGCACTTTTTTCAGCGTACTAATTGCAGTTCTTTAGCAATGGGTGCATGCAATCACAGGAACCTACCTGCATTTAAAAACTGCATCACTCTGTTCTGGGAGATGCTTATTGTATGTATCATTTCATTTTCTTAGCTATAAAAGGAATGTATAACAAGTACATATCTTTAATTGTTTAGTAAACAGTCACAAGTTTTCTCAAGCATAAAAAAAAAAATAATTGTGTATGGGTACCTACGAGGTTTTAAAAAACTGAATCAGTTGGGCAGTAATGATGTGAGAAGTAGTGCTTTGCTATTATTTGGAGAGGTTCCATTTTGTCATATATTGACATGGGGCTGCTCTGGAGAAAGATACTGACTCGTTAGTTTTCTACTCAAGTCCTACAGATTAGCTCAGCATTTTACAGAGTATTTAAACAAAAATCATAAATAGCTAAATTATGTTAACTGTTGTTTTTAACAAATCTGTCATGAAGGTGGTGTGTTGTTACCACTTTTTCTTTTTCTTTTGTAATAACCTACTGAAAATAGCTATGATCTCCAGGACTGTGGTCCTGCTCTTGCTTACCCCCCCCCCCCACACCACCAACCACTCGCGCACATGTTCCTGCGTAATGAGACTACATTACTGAGAGGTTCATTGAATTGCTCATACTGTTGTAATAAGTATTGTGTTTTAGATGGGTCTGAACCTGTGATTTCCCAGTTTTCAAGTCAAGGTTAGAGAACAAGACTACACTTGTTCATTCTGTTTATCATTCTAATTGTTTCCTGGCAGTTCCCCGTTCTACTGCTCAATAACTGAATTCCTGTCTTGGCAGTCTCCCCCCATCCATGATTGTGGAAAGCAGCTGTCTTCCTAATTGAACTGTGTTATAGCTTGGGGGGTTGGGGTCTTATATTAGGCATTCTGTATCCTTTGTCCTTCTGAAAGTCAGACTTGCAATTGCAAAACAGAATTTAAATCCTTTGTAAACTAGCATGCTGCACCGCTTCATCTTTGCAACTCTGTTCTTATTATTATTGTGTTTTTCCTTCTCCAGATTTCCTTCTGCTGCTCTTTGCATTTGTCGACACCTTCCTCACCCTCCCATTAGCAGCAGTTCAGTCAGATAACCACAGAATCTGGCTATGAAAATAAAAGTATTTCAAACTTTTGTTCCATGAGTAATCATTAATTATTCCTTGATTTACTCTGCCTTGTACACACCCTGTAATATGGAAAACAGGAAAAAAAGCAATCTGATAATTTGGCTATCTACCCTTTCCTACTCATGTTCCATCATGGCTGTTTTCACAGTCAGCATTCACTGAACAGAAGATAGATTGTGACTGATAAGTGTTTCATGCTGCACTGGTGCTGTTTAATGCACACTGCAAATTTAGTCAGTGTGCAGTTACCACTGCAGATGCTACATCATACGCTGATTCTAAATGAAAACTGCCCCATTGTGCATTGCTTCAGAATCTAGGCTAGCCTGCATTACTGTATCACCATATACTGATCCCTTCCACTTACATCATATAAGCGATGTGACTGTGGCTACAAGGTGGAGTGTGCTATCTGCTGTAAGCAAAAAAGTCCATTTCTCTCCCAAAGATGTTGGTTGATTGGATTCTATAAACTGTCTACCTGTGCTGAATTTACTCTTGCCATGGCGGTCTGGGTCATGACTGAAAAGGGTCTAAACCAGATTAGTTCACTTACCTAGTTAATAAATAAAATAAAAATACATATTCCTTCAGTAATTCTGCACCTCCTGCATGTTAAAACAATCTGTGACATGTAATGACCAAAACATTACTAAATTCCTATCTCTGTGCCTGGTCAAAACAGCTAGTTTATGTATTATTATGTCACACACCGCTGTTTCACTGTTGTTTACTACTTCATTCCCAACCCCTTCCCAACTCCCCACTAAGACAGATGTTTCTGTTATGCCTTCTAAAATCACCTTGCTATAAAAGAAATAAAAAAGTTGTAAATATCAAGATGCAGTTTGCCACACTCTTCAAAATTACAGAAACAAAGTTAAGGTTTGCTAACACCTAACCATGTAAAGGTAACACTAGCTGCTTAATTATCAAGTCCCGTAGTAGTCCATAAATGACCCCACTTCACCTCCATGAATACCAGTGCTACCACTGACCTGGCCTACCTTTTGCTGGCTATAAAACATTCACACACACGGTCTTTATTTTTTAGTGGAAATATGCAATATTTGCTCCCCATTGTTAAAGATGCTGTCCTTCTAAATCCTCTTATTATATACACCAAATTCTGACTGACTTTAAGTGGTTTATAGCAAATGTCATTTACCTTTATACAGTCTCAATTTACAAAAATCTATACATATGTTAAATTATCATGTCTGAAAAAAATTAATGTGAGAAAACTTAAATATTTAGCACCCTCTACAGGTAGATCTTGCAGTTTATGTGTATTAAAATAATAGCTGAAATTATTATTGTTATTTTTTAGCACAGAGATTGCTTCTAATATGTCCGTTATCTAACAAGCTAAAATAAACTTTTTGTCTGCATGTAAAGAGCTGCGAGAAATACACCACAAATAAACCAGTTTGTTTTATAATAACAAGTTTTTTTCTGCACTCTGGGGGTTGATTTAATCCATCCAAGTTGGAAACTGCTAGTGGAAGGCTTATTGTGTGTCTGTTTGATTGGCCTGAGTGCTTAACTCTGTAAAAGTCTTTCATGAGCTGGTATAGCACAAGCACGATTACCAGTGCCTTGTACATAAGCAAAATTTCTCCAGTTTAAAATCCTGTATAGGAAACACTCTTCACACAGTCTCTCACTGTTTACAGCTGCTCAAAGAGCTGCAAATTTGTGCAGAGGGCAATACCACTACAGGTCATCTAATAGTATACTACTAAACACTCTCACTTAGACCTTTAAGTGACTGTTCCATGCTCCTTCCCATCTACTGAGGATCTGGTATAATAGATAGGTGCTTCCTGTCATCTCTGTTTCTGGCCTGGTGGACATGGGCATCCTGAGTCAGGGTAGTAAATGCCTCATGTTCACTGACAATCATTTAATTTTAAAACAGACAAACATGGTTTGTGAGATATGTAGATACACAATGTCATTGGAGGCAAAGCTTTTTGATACACATACAAAAATGCAAAGAAGGTTGTCAGCATTACACCCAAAACAATCATTACCAACACTAATGAACAAACACATAGATCCATATATGCAGAGGCACTCACGTGTAATCTACCCAAATCTCTAAGACCTCCTAAAAGCATCTCTCAGTGGCCCTGAGTACACAAAAAAGAAAGCACCCCACACAACATATAACTTTGAAGATCACAGTCTGCCCACTTCCAAGCCCATAAGGCAAGATACCACACAGCCAAACAATCTAGTTATTTGGAATTCCATTGCAAGACATACTGATATCCCTCTTAGCAGGCTAAACAATGAGATGATTACAGTGAGCTGTCTGTCTGGAGCCAGGATCCACCAGATCACACATGCACTTAGGTCTTCAAACCACAAGTACCAGTATGACATAGTCATAGTCTATATAGGCATAAACAATCTAAGACATAGCTCAATGGACTATATGAAGAGAGACATGATGGAGCTCTCTGAATATGTATCCCAGGCAAGTATGAATCTAACCTTGAGTAGTATCCCACCTTCACTAATGATGATGCCACAGTACTAGAATAAATGATTGACTTCAACAATTGGCTTAGTTTCTACTGTCACAACAAGGGGATCCAATATCTGTCAGTCTGGGGAGACATGATTGACAAGCCATGATACTTTGCCAGAGATAGTTTGCACTTGTCATCCCTTGGCTTCTGGATACTGGCAAAAAAAAATTATCTATCCCCATAGTGTCTTTTTTAGGCCATGCCAAGTTATTAAATCCTCCAAAATAACAAAAAATCACTCATGACTACCTAAAGGTACTGCTGCTTAATGTAAGAATTTAAATTAAAAAAAACACATTCCCTTGAAGCACTCCTCACCCTGGAGAACACAAATATAAGTGCAGTCACAGAAACATGGTTAGAACCATGGAAAGCACACTAGCTATCAAAGGCTATGATGCCTTTCAAGCATTTAGATCCCCCTCAGCTCAGGATAAAACAAAGGGAGGAGGTGCCACTTTATTCAGAAAGGACAAGTACACTACTAAACTGGTCCAACAGCATGACTCGCTTGAGCTGCTTCATGCCCAACTAAGCATAGGTGTGACCCCCTATCCTATCTTTGCCAGGTGCAGATCCCCTATCATGAGTCTGGAAAACCACACCTCTTACCTAAACCTACTAGAATCTCTTAACATTCAGACTAACACCACACTTATGGGTGGCTTCAACTACCCCTCCTTAAACTGAATGACTTATACAACCCATAATTCCCTTCCTCAGAGGTTTTGGACTTTGTCAAAGCAAAAACCCTGGAGCAACTAGTTAGCTCCCCAACTAGAGGTACAAATATCCTAGACCTAGTTAGTACTCATGAACATGGGAGGGATGCTGCTCCCTCCCACGCATTAACTCCTCCCTGGTAAGATCTGACCACAAAATTATCTCCATTAGTATTAAAATTAACCTAGAACCCACATCAAACTCCAAACCTCTTAAGAACTGTGCTAGGCCAATTATCTCAAACTAAGTGACAACTTATTAAACTTCCAAGCCCTTCAACCATCTACCATCCCTAGACTAAAGATCTGGTGGAGAGGTTAAACTCTGCACTAAAGACCATTCTACAGGCATTTGCATACCAGTTTATGAGGGGGTGAGATAAATATTTGACCCATTTGTTGTTTTCTTACAGAGAAGTGCCCCAGGAATCCACAGGTTTTTCACCCTTTGAGTTGCTGTATGGGCATATGGTGAGGTGACCTTGATTTGATTTGTGATGAATGGGAGGGTGAGTGTGAATCCCACAAGGAGTTTGTTGTGGCATATGTTCTAAACCTCAGGACAAGGGTCAGGGAACTCATGGGCTTGGCCCAGGAGAATCTGGCAGAAGCCCAACAGCAGAAAAAGGTCTGGTTTGACAGGAATGCTCAATCCAGAGAGTATGCTCTGGGGCAGCAAGGTATGGTTCTCATTCCTGTCAGGCAAAAAAAGCTGCAGGCAAGTTGGGAGGGACCCTTCAAAGTGGTAAGGAAGGTCAGTGATGTTAACTACATGGTAGAACTGCTAGGCAGGAGGCAGGGGCACAAACTGTACCATGTTAACATAATGAAACCTTACCATGATAGAGAGGCCCTTATGCTGAGTATTTGCAGTGGATGGTAGGAGGAGTCGGAGGGGGAATCTGGTGACTGATCTCCTCATTGAGGCTTGAACTGACATCTTAGTGGAAGGGTAGCAATGTCCCAGCAGCTATCCCCTACCCAGGTTTGAGAAATCTGAGCAGTGTTACAGGAGTTTGGGGGCATGTTCACTAGGAAACCAGGGTGCAGACCACAAAGGCCTATTAAGCATGCCCCTTATAGGATGCCTGAGAGAGTCAAACAGACCTTGAGGGAGGAGATACAAGAAATGTTGGAACTAGGGTTAATCCAGGCGTCCAGCAGTCCCTGGGCCTCCCAAGTGGTGATAGTACCAAAGAAGGACAGCAGCATCAGGTTTTGTTTGGACTACAGGAAATTAAATAGTCACACAGAGTCAGATGCTTATCCCATGCCTAGGACAGATGAAGTCCTAGAGCAGCTGGGTGGGGCTAAGTATCTTACCACTACTTATTTTATGAAGGGCTACTGGCAGGTGCCCTTGACTCCCAACGCTAGAGAGAAGTCAGCCTTTGTGACTCCTTTCAACTTGTATGAGTTCATAAAGATGCCCTATGGGATGAAAAATGCCCCAGCAACTTCACAGAGGCTGGCAGATCATATCTTAGCAGAAGTAGGAAATGTTGCCCTTGTTTACTTGGATAATAATTGCCATCTACAGCCATTCCTGGCAAGAGCACATTCAGCATGTCAGGGAGGTGCTAGGCAGACTACAGAGGACAGGGTTGACCATTAAGCCCAATAAGTGTCAGGTGGGAATGGCATAGGTCTCCTACCTTGGGACATACAGTGGGGAGTGGTAAAATTAGACTGGAACCTGCCAAAGTGGAAGCCATTCAGGCATGGGCTGCCCCTGTTACCAAAAAGCAGGTGAGGGCATTCTTAGGGATAGCAGGGTAATACAAAAAGTCTGTCCCCAGTTATAGTACCATAGCTGCTCCCCTCACAGACCCGACAATGAAAAACATGCCAGATAAGGTAGTGTAGACCCCAGCATGTGAGCAGGCATTCCAGCAGCTTAAAAGAGCTTTGGGAGGACCCCCTCTTTTAGTCAGTCCAGATTACAGCAAATAATTTGTTGTGCAGGTGGATGCTTCAAACCATGGGTGGGGGCTGTACTCAGCCAGGTTTCCTCAGATGGAGAAAAGAACCCAGTGTTATATCTCAGCCATAGGTTCCAAACCAGGGAGGAATGCTATGCAGCTGACGAAAAGGAATGTGTAGCCATAGTGTGGGCACTGCAGAAACTTCAGCCTTATCTGTATGGAAGGAAAGCTACTGTAGTTACAGACCACAGTCCCTTAACATGGCTAAATCGAGCCAGCCAACAAAATCCCAAGTTACTAAAGTGGAGCCTATGGTTGCAGGCATATGATATGACAGTGCAGCACCACAGTGTGGTTAGCAATGTCAATGCAGATGGGCTCTCAAAACAGAGTGTGGGGTAATGTATTCCTAGATAGGCTCCTCCCTCTCAAGCAATATTTCTCAAGGGTAACTGGAAAAACTAGCTTGAGTCTTCGAGTGGGGAAGAAGTGTGACAAAGGGAGATACAGCCAGCACAGCTATCTGGAATTTTGTAAATAATTATGTCATTTGTGAATATCAACATTGTGCATATAAGATGCTTGTGCTACAAATGTATTAGAACTGCATGTCATTTATATATCAAACTAGGTTTGTACAGACATGTGTGCTGAAAAGATACTTTATAAAGTGCTTGTGCTTAAAATGTAACCACAGCATGCCCTAATGGGATAGAATAGAAATGTACATGCACTATTGCAAGTGTTTAAATGTATATGTTATAACAGTGGAAACTGGAACACAGGAGGTTAACTTCAGTCTAGCAATCTTCAGAAACAATAGCTGAAATTAAATTACTTGATGGCAGCTAGAGACACAATGTTTGTACTAAGGAACTTTCTGTATTGTCTTGGATGTGTTTTATTGTTTTATGACTTCTAGCATCTGCCAAAGATCTGAGGAAAACCCCTTGCCTATGTATTTTACAGGTAGATGCCAAATGCTACTAGCTGCCATCAATGGTTGTTTTGGACCTGGGATAGTCAGATGACAAGAAATTATGTCATTCTGCAAGCTATCCCAGCAGTAATATTGGAGATATTAATTTAAGAACTCTCTTAGAGAGACACAACATTCTGTATTCTGTCTTGGACTTGACAACAACTAGAGGATCCAGTTACCATATCTGCCTTGCTCTGATGAAGTAAGTGTTTGGGAACAGTATAGTAACTCTCTTAGATATAGTCAGGAATATAGCAAAGCTTAGTTTAGATATTTTTCTTTATTTATTTCAGACTGTCCTGTAATGTTGTTTTAAATATTTCCTGTGGTTTTGAATTCTGATGTCACTGTGAATATATGCTGAGTATTTTTCTTGATGTTCTTCTATTCATATGCTGAAGTATTCATAACATGGGGGAATCTGCCTCCAGCTGATGCATATGTGTGGCCAGTATACCAAAGTCTAAATGCTGCTGCAAGGTATGTGCGATGTGTATGTCGGCCATAAAGAGACATTGGGTCTAAAGTGGAAGTCAGCACGTACTTACCTCAGAGCTTTTCTGCCTCCTGTCCAACTGCCATCTCCAGTCATCGCTCACCAGAGAATTTGCATTTGTGCTTCGGATAAGTACCCCATAGGGTTTTTTCTTTTCCTTTTGGCTACTGCATTTTTTATTGTTGTGAATACATGTCAGCTAGGAAGGGCAAGTGTCAATGTGGAAGGCAGATTCCACATAAAGAGTCCCATGAACTTTGTTTATTTTGCTTAGGCCCATACCATGATCACATGTCCTGCAATATCTGCAAGGCCTTTGTTCCTAACACCCTCCATAGCTGCCCAGCGTGCCTTAGGTTATGCTTAGAGAATCAGCACCTTAAGTGCTTAGCTTGAGAAATGGAACCTTCAGGCCCTTCACAAGAGCCACAACTCAAGAAGGCCAAGAAGCTTCAGCCTGATCCTACAGCTTCTACCTCTACTCCTGGCATCCCTCCTGAGGCTGATGTAGGCCCAGATGCCACTGCAGAATCTGCAGAGCCACCTTCAACAAGTACCTCTGTGGAAGCCATCAAGGAATATATAGGCATGTCTCAGGGGGATTCGCAGGTGTCCGACTCGGGCACCGGGGGTGAACCCTTACTGGTTATCTCTGAAGGCCCGTGCAGCATGATGCAGATTGTTGCTCATGAGGATGTTCTTATGGATGTTGTGGAATACCGCCCAACATCATGCCCTTCTACCTTTCATTGCCTGGCTCCTGAGGCTCCAAAGAAGAAGAAACTAAAAACTAAACATGTTTCCCCAGCTCCTCATCCCAGGCTTCTGATCAAACTCCTGACTAACACGCCTTTACCCAAGGCCTCTTTAATGCCTTCATAGCTCTCTGCCAGATGTCAGCCCCTTCCTTTCTGACACAGGCCCTTTCTCCTTCTACCCCTTTGAAGAGGCCTGCAGAGGATGTCTCTTCTGAAGAGGATGATTCATCAGAGGATGTATCTCTTGCCTACTCTACTCAAACTGCTTCTTGTCTGGGTTATGCCACCCCAGAGGAGGAATCTAATGGTACAGATTCCCCTGGGGAGGATATTTCTTTTGGAGTGACCATTTTGAAGATGAAGGAATTCTTTAAATAGGATTGCTGCCAGATTTCTGAGATTCAAAAGAGATACTATGACTTAGTACAGATTGAATCCCCTAATCCTTTAGCCATCTCTCCAGTTCTGCCAGCCTTCTTGGATGCTTTCACTGCAGCTTCCAAGTGCTCAGACCCCCAGCCCTCAGCCCCCAAATGCCCTGACAGATTTTAAAAAGAGCCTGAGGATGCCAAGTTCCTCTTTAAGGCACCCTCGGCTGACCCAGCTACTATATCAGCAGCAGATAAAGCTTTCAAACGTTTACCCTCCACCTTCCTTCTTCCCTCTGATAAGAAGAGCAAAGTTATGGAGAGACTGGGGAAAAGTGTATAAATCTGCAACCTTGGCCTTTAGAGCAATGAATCATCAGACTCTCATGGCCAAATATTTCCCGGGCTCTTATGTCGGATGCAGTGAAACTCCTGTCAGAGCTTCCAGATTCTCCCAACAAAGCCAAGCTTTCCAGCATTCTTAATTCCTGCTTCCAGGTTACTAGGCACCTTAACTGGAGTGCAGTCTGTCTAAGATAAACAATACAAATCTACACACCACTTTGTGCATCTGCTGACCATTAAGTACACTCAGAATTTCCAGAGTAGATTATATAGAGAAAGTTCTGGTTCAAAGTCCCTGTGTCTATACACTGCACAGATAAGCAGCTGAGTGAAGAGCAGCACATTCCTGTTCTCGCTCCAGAGTTAAACCCACGATATCTGTGACTCTGATCACAATTAATGCATATATACTAGAAAAGGGGCAGTAGTGGTGCTGCGGTAGCATTGTCGCCTCACAGCAAGACATTTGTCCTGTTCAATTCTCAGATAGAGCGTCTTCTGTGTGGAGGCATATGTGAATGGGCATGCCTTCATTGAGGGTTGTGCGTCGGGGCTGGTAACTTGGCACGTAAAAATCCACTACCAAACATTAGTGGACCGGAGTTCCGCTGTGGCGACCCCTAACCGGGATAAGCCGAAAGACAGAACAACAACAACTAGAAAAGGTGCACAAATGAGTGCTAAGGAAGTGAGTTTGTAGGAAAGGTCTATGTACCATAGTACTAAGATGAGCGGATTTTAAATGAAGTAAGGTAAAAGGAGTACATATTCTAGGTAGTGCACTGTGCAGGAAGACAAGAAAATTAACAAACTTTAACAGTCTAACAGGAGGAACCTTCCAATTTGATCTATCAGTTCCCAGCAGTATAAGTAAATGAGATGAGACTGGGAGGATGTCACAGCCGTATTCTGGGCCTTCTTTTACTGAAGAAGCAATAAGGAGGGGCAAACTGCCTGCAATTCAAGAGGCTGTTTTCCTTACAAAGTGTCCTGTGTAATGTATGTATTTATTTATTTATTCCATTTATTGATAGTCCAACTGAGTTAAAGTCAATTTTAGCTGAGGCCCAGGGAGAAAAGCTCCAGATATCGTTATAATGATATGAGTACAAAATTCGATATATATATATATATATATATATATATATATATATATATATATATATATATATATATATATATATATATATATATATATATATATATATATATATATATATATATATATATATATATATATATATATATATATATATATATATATATATATATATATATATATATATATATATATATATATATACACACACACACACACACACACACACACACACACACACACACACACACACACACACGCAGCAAGAATAGAAAATAAGGTTCAGGAATTAGTAGAAAAAAATGGCCAAATTAATATCTATTGATATTTGTTTTTACCAGGAAAGTCCAGCTGGGCAAACTGCCCTTTTTCAGTAGAGACCCAGGGAGAAAAGTTCCTTGAAAGTTAAATGAGATGAATTAATATATACAATGAAAACACAAGTATTACATAGATATATACAAAATAATAATGAGTTATATATACATTATGAATCTGAACTTTGGTAAGGGTTGCAGTCATTGCAGAAGACTGGCAATTCACACAGATTAAAATTCAGATGCAAAAATCACAGCATGAGGATAGGGCTGTCAGATTATAAATACAGTTAATAACATCAGATTGACAGACAAAAAGCAAACATTTGTGAACATCAGGTTGAAATCTTATTTAAATAGTTGCTAGGAAGAAAGGAGTTGGGGAAAGGGTAGAGGAGAAATTGAGTGTGAAAGTGAGAAAAATATTTACAGTGTATTTGTGATAATTTGCCAAAACAGAGTCAGGCACAAAAATGTAGTAACTGTAGGCTTTATATCATGGAGAATTGCTGAAGATTTGAGAGGTATTGTTAGGGAGACTAGGTAGATGTTGTGAAATACAAAGGGGGGGGGGGTAACCAGGAGTGGTACAAGAGAAAAGCAATGAGTTAGCTAGAAATTGTCTTATTGCTAGTTTAAAGGTGAGGAGGTTGCCCATTGAGCTGAGTGTTAGAGAGAGGAAGGTTTAAGTCTTAGCTACAGAATAAGATTATATGGTGTTTCCAGCAGATTGTTGAAGTTTGCTGATACAGAGGATTTTTTTTTACAATTATAAATAAATTATATTACATTACAATTAAATATTACCATTATATTTTAATTATATTACAGGTATATTTTGCAGAGGATACTGCTGCTTTGGGACAGACTCCTCATCCACATAAAAGTGCAATTTAGATCTATAGATGGGAAATAGTAAATTTACCCCAGGACTGCCCCCTACTACTAATGGGCAGATGCTTTATCCCATTCATGGGTCCCCTCAAATTATCTATGATATGATCCCAGTTATTCTCATTAGGGATAATATATAATTATCGATCATGGGATGGGTAAGGCCAATCTATAACCAAATGGGATAGGTTGTTTCAAACACAAAAAGAGAAACGGGATAGGCTTAAAATGTCCTGCAAGGACAGATAGCCTAGTACTTACCTATGAACCTATTAAATCAAAGGGAAGTGTTAGTGGGATAGTTGTGGAGGATATCATTGAGTGTGTGGCAAGCTAAAGGTTTGTTTATTATGTTATGGGCTGCAAGTAGCTGGGTATATACGACAGGTGGCAGGGCAGTCATGCTAGTTTAGTATTCTGAGTGTATAACAGTGATGGGTTCAGTAGGTTTTGTTAGATACAAAGTTTGCTATTTTATTATAGCTTTGTTCTAGTTTCTTCATTATCGAACCTGTAGATTTGTGAGGATTGATGCACCATATAGAAGAGAAGGTAATAGGTAGGTGGTAGCTAGAGCTGTTCTTGTGAAATTAGTGAGATGATTTTTTTGATCTCTTCAGCATTCCTAGCTTTTGATGTTTTTAATGCTGTTATGAATGTCTAGATCAAGTTATAGCACAATTAATAAGGGAAAGGGTAAAAACACTAATAACAAAAGCATAAGCTAGGTTGGACACCAGTTTTACAGCACACCAGATATGTACTGTAGGCTTTTCTGTAAAGCAAGTGAACATAAAGGGTCAAAAGAGTAAGGAACCCATTCCTCACAGTTCAGACTATAACTTCAGTGTAAAGCAGTGAGTGATGTGATGAGACAATGAGTAGGGCTAGTGAGCTGGAGGACATAACTAAGTATAGTAATCTCTGGCAAGAGGAGAGGATGTTGTTTCTTTATAATTTGTTTCTGATGTCTTCACTTTGAAGCAGGTCTGGTTTTCTGGAAGCTGCTTGCAGTGATTAAGAGAACAGTAGGTTGTACCAGTGAGGTATTTATAGTGGTATGTAGTGGTTAGGAGGGCAGTTGATTGTTCTAGTGAGGAATTTACAGTGGTATACAGGGGCGACAATACCAAAGAGGAATTTACAGTGGTATGCGGTGGTTAGGAGGACAGGGTGTAATGGTAAGGAATTGACAGTGGTATGTAGTGGAAGCCAGTAAGTTGTACCATTGAGAAATTACCAAGGTATACAGTGGTATATAGTATTTAGGAGGACAGTAGATTGTAAAAGTGAGGAATTTACAGAAGTATGTAGTAGTTAGGAGGACTGTAGGTTGTACCAGTAAAGAATTTACAGTGGTATGTTGTGGTTAGCTGGACAGTAGCTTATACCAGTGAGGAATTTACAGTGGTTTACAATGGAAACCAGTAAGTTATACCATTAAGGAATTTACAGAGCTATGCAATGGTTAGGAGGACAGTAGGTTGTAGTGGTGAGGAATTCACAGTGGTATGTAGTGGTTAGGAGGACAGTGAAGTATCCTTTTTGAAATGTCATTACCTGAAATGCCGAGTGGCTACATGCAAAGAAAAAAAAATCACAAATGGAGAAAAGGGAATCTTAAACAGTACTGTTCTTCTTTAAACTTCTCGTTTTGCAGCTGGCAAGTCCCATATACCCTGCAAACTTAAATATACTAACTCCGACATTGCCATACCTCGAAGAAATAGGAATATTCTGGGAATAATCTGATGAAAAATGGCCATTTAAGACTTGGTATATGTAAGGCCATTTTCAGGCATTAAGTCTCACTGAAGAGGGTCACGACATTTCAAATGGTTGCTGGATAGCAGTTTGTATAGTGAAGGATTTACAGTAGTGTGTAGGTGTTAGGTGGGCAAAAATTTGTACCAGTGAGGAATTTACAGTGGGATGCAGTGGTTAAGAGGACAGTAAATTGTACTGGTGAAGAATTTACAGTAACATGCAAAGGTTTGGAGTACAGTAGGTTGTGCTGGTGAGTAATTTCCAGTGGTATGTCAGGGGTAAGAAGACAGCAGGTTGTACCTGTGAGGAATTTCCATTGGTACACAAGTTGCCTGACCAGGTCTGTTTGAAGAGACAAATGATCTGAATATAGTACATGAGTACAACAGGAGAGGGGTAAGCAGCAGGAAGACACACAGGGGCCTAGGAACATCCTGCAGAGTGAACAAAGAAGGGGAGACCGAGGGATAAAAATGAGTCACAAATTTCAAAGTTAAATAAGATGGTTATAAGGGAAGTGTTGTTTCACTGACCGGTAGGTGTACACCTAGAATAGACTGCAGGTGAATACATACCCTGCAGGACACTGCAAGTGAAGAAGTAATACAAAGCATCAAGCAGAACATATCCAGCAACACAAGTGGGCCAAGAGTTTTCATTTCCTTCTGGCAAATTCTATATACTTTTATAAAAGTTCAGGATCAATATTATCATTTTTAACATATATCAAAATGCTGTGTAGTTTAGTCTTTTTCTGTACAGCTATCTATGAGAAAAAGTGTGAAACAAACCTCTGTTACAACATTGCATATTGATTCAGCTCACAGCTCAAAACTAGCCATGACACATGATAATTTCTAATAATGATGTGTCTGCTGTACTTGACATTTGCTGATTTTATTGTGAGACTCTTACATACCATGACATTTTGCTTTACGGCAAGACAATATGAGTTATTTCAATAAAACCTTAACCACTTCATACAGTATTTACTATACGAGCCATGCCTATCGACATTGTCCTATGATGCAAGGTTGCACCTTAGAACATGAAACATAATGAGAAAAAAAAATGTATGAGGGGGGGTGCTGTTGCTTATAAAATAATCTGTGGTGTTTCTTGTATAATCTGTAGCAAGTAAAGTTCATTGAAAAATCCATGATCTCTGGATGTATTTATCCAGCATATGATTTTAGTCTTCACAATAAGAATACAATGCTGACAATAAGTCTTTGGTTAGACCACAGTGGGGTACCTTGTACAAAAATGAGTGGCAGAGGATTATAAACGTTTAAGCAGAGAATTATAACAGGAACCAGTGGAAAATGCTGCAACAGTTAGAAAGAAAGAAGGAAAGTCAAGTAATATGAATACAAACTCGCTAGAAAAAAAGGTGAAGAAACTGACAGGAAAAATAAGTTATTTAACACATACTGAGGTAATCACTGGGTGCATTCCTTAGTATTAGTGACAACAAAGAACAGTTTAAGCCTGAGGGGCATGTCTTCAAAGTTGAAGGTAAAAAGAGAGAGAGGAAGACAGAAAACACAAAGCCAAGAAAAGAGAGAGAGAGAGACAAGGAAACATATAGAAAGTCAAAGACAGAGAGACAGAAAATTCAGAAAAATCAAGTAATACATTTCTGAGCAGCAGCATGTTATCTCAAACCTGGGAACTGAAATTTTATTGCAAAATTTCCATTACAGGCAAGTGGAGGAAGAGTAGGATGAAGGCTAATAGTTCGATGCCATGTGACTCTCCTTTTCCTGAGTGCAGTTTTAACAGTTTTTATGTGTCCTTGGGTCCCAAACGTATATACAAACATATAAAAAACTTTAAGATGATACATTGCTTTTAGAGTAACACTTCAGGAAAGCTTTTTCTGTAGAAATATGACAAATAAATGAGCCAAGTGTCATAATAAACATGCTAGAACAAAACGATTGTACATATGAGAGCCTGCCTGTCCTTGCATAGAAGGTGCATTGCCATCTGCAGTGCCACCATCACAGGCTCATCTAGGACCTGTTGGAGGGGAAAGTTTGGGGTGGGGGTACTTGATCAAGTAGCCAGTGGAATGTTATCTTCATTTTGTGGGAATACAACGGGAACTTTTGCAACAACTGCCTGACACTGCCTAGGGTTACTTGGTGTGATGCAATCAAAGGTGGACAGTACCAAATGAAATGCGCTTGCTCTGGTCAGGAGTTAAACTCATGTCAACTGCTTGGAAGACAGTTATGCTTATCATTAAATTACCAATGCTACTATTTATTTATTTTTTTTTTTTCTGACCAAGTTAGCCCCATTAGGCATGTCTTATGATTTAACAGAGATCTACTGGCTGCCCACATGAATTCATGTTTCTGTGTGTCTGCTATGTGTCTGTTTGTGTGTGCGCTCTGGGCATAACATTATTTAATTTCGATCCTCATCCAAGTGCGAATGGTAAATGCAGATACTGCAGAAAGCAAAAGTGATTGTTTACTTATACATTCTGACTCTGATTCTTGTGATATTAGACAAGGGGTACACATGAACATAGTAATAGGCAGTAGTATAGCATTCTTGACACCAACAGTTGGGGAAACCAATACATCTGGTTATTGTAGCAATTCTGTTGATTTTTTGTGGAATTTTGCTGCAAGGCATTAATGCAGCTGAGCAAGTTTGTATGCTATATCTTTTCCCTAAAACTCCCTATATCTCCATAACTCTCTTAACCTTCCTGTCCCTGTCAACCACTCTCCACTCACGTTTACTTAAACTTGTCGACCATACATTTACGTACCTTCTTATTCCCTTTCCTCCACTCACCTCCCTTTACTTAAATTGCCTGAAGGCTTACTTTTAAGAATTCTGCATTGCAAAATTGGTACTTTTTAATCTTTAATTCTTATCATATTACTGTATGTTACCTATAGTATTACATTATATTGTTCTTAACTTTTATGATTGTATTCACCAGGGCTATGACCTGTAATTATTCTACTGTAATTAGTGTGCTTGCTTGGTAAACAAATATAAACAAATAGATAAATACATACAGTATATACATACATAAAATAAATCTCTAACTTGTCTTTGCTGATTTGAGATATATAACCCTGGCACTATGCAGGAGATTTGTCTTATGCTACATCCCCAGCCCAGTGCCTGATATATAATGCTATTTCTTCAACCCATAACACAAGCAAGAATACTGTACATATTACAGTACATTATGAAATGAAAGTTACAGGAAATCACGTGGTGCAAATTCTGTGCTGCTGTTCCCATTTAAAATCATGCTACAGCAACAGAGTAAC
This sequence comes from Protopterus annectens, assembly GCF_019279795.1. Classification (NCBI taxonomy): domain Eukaryota; kingdom Metazoa; phylum Chordata; order Ceratodontiformes; family Protopteridae; genus Protopterus; species Protopterus annectens. The sequence continues at coordinate 515,491,183 of NC_056725.1, forward strand.
AGACATAACAAAAGCAGTTCCCAGTGGCTACAGGCATGAAGAACAAGGAGTGTCAAGGCCTCATGCAGAGAAGTACTTGGAAATGTGTGCTATCACTGGTACACGCCTAACTTGGATACAGAAAAAAATGCTAGCCCTGCAACATCTAAATATCTCCTACTAACACTCGACAGCTGTTGTTACTGTGTGTGTGTGTGTGTGTGTGTGTGTGTGTGTGTGTGTGTGTGTGTGTGTGTGTGTGTGTGTGTGTGTGTGTGTGTGTGTGTGTGTGTGTGTATACATGTGTGCAGGTTTATGCATGTGCTCCCACCTGAGTGGGGCTTCATGTTCCTTTTTACACTTGTCAATTGGTGCCTATTCATCAAGAGTGACATTTTTATAATGCACCCACAGAAAGAGAGAGCAACATCTTCCTGAGTTTCCATGGCTACTTTGATTTAATCCTCACTTGCCTAAACTGGTTTAGGTTTCTGATAATGAAACTAACATTTCAGTGATAGCTAGGTTTCCTTCTGAAAAAGCTTACCATAAAAGTTGTTATCCAGCCTAGACCAGCCAAAACAAAAGGCAGTGTGTGTGTGTGTGTGTGTGTGTGTGTGTGTGTGTGTGTGTGTGTGTGTGTGTGTGTGTGTGTGTGTGTGTGTGTGTGCGTGTGTGCATGTGTGTGTGCATGTGTGCGTGTGTGTATGTGTGTGTGCGTGCTGACATGCTGTGTGAGTGTGTGTGTCTGTGTATCTGTGTGTCTATGTGACAGAGAAAGACAGACTGCAGGATTCTGTTTGCAAATGCTTAAATAAAGAAGTGCACATACGTGCACGTGTGTTTTGCATGTTGTATATGCATATCTCTATTTGTATGTGTGACAGAGAGAGAAAGAGCAAAAAAGATTGCACAATTCTGTTTTGTAAATTTGTAAATGCAGCAGAGTGTGTGTATGTGTGTCAGCATATATGCGTGTAGGTATGTGGCGAGTGTGAGTGTGTGTGTGTGTGTGTGTGTGTGTGTGTGTGTGTGTGTGTGTGTGTGTGTGTGTGTGCACGCGTATGCATGTATGTTGATGTCCTGTGTGAGTGTGTTTGTTTGAGAGAGAGAGTCACAATTCTGTTTTGTAAATGCATAAAATGCATAAACAAAGCCATGTGCACGTGTCTGTGTATTTTGCATGTTATGTAAGTAATAAGCATACCACTGTGTGTGTGAGAAACAGAGAAAGACAAAGCTAGAGGCTGCACAATTCTGTTTTGCAGGTATGTAAATTCAGCAGAGTGTGTGTACATGTATATAGATGTTGTCAAGATGTGCATGCATGTGTGCAAGCATGTGGTGTGTGTGTGTGTGTGTGTGTGTGTGTGTGTGTGTGTGTGTGTGTGTGTGTGTGTGTGTGTGTGTGTGTGTGTGTCTGTGCCTTTATCTGCATATCTGTGTTTGTCTGCACAGAAAACTGTAACTAATTATTCATTCCTGCTTAGTAGATGTCCAATTCTTACCCTTGTATATACAAAGTAAATCGCTTCTACTGTTTAGTTCTAATCATTCTGAATTATGGTATAATTGTGTATATAAATTGTCATTACATTGTATTTGAATGTTATATTATCATTTCAAGATTTTGTGAAGCTTTTCTTTCTAGGCCTCCACTGAAAAAGGGCATTTTTTCCTGAACAGTCGGATTATCCTGTTTACCAAATGCAAATAAATGTGTATGCAATGCATGGATCCATAGGTTCTTTTGTAGGCCTGCAGTAATATGGACATTCAGAAGATTAAATTCCAACACCCCATGTTTTACTGTGACTTTTGTAATCATCGAATGTAGATAATTATACTAATTATTTACAATAAAAATGTACATACGGCATCTAAATATAAGGTGTCTGGGACCTGATATATAATTTTAAATCTCGATTTATTAATATATATATTTGGAGTGTTTGTGATTTTGTACAATGTCAGTCCCTGCATACATATGTAGATGTGTGTGCATGCGTCTACACATGTATGTCTATATGTGCATTCCTGCCCGTGTGTGTGTGTGTGTGTGTGTGTGTGTGTGTGTGTGTGTGTGTGTGTGTGTGTGTGTGTGTGTGTGTGTGTGTGTGTGTGTGTGTGTGTGTGTCTGTTGAGTAGCTACAATTATGGCTTCCTATTCTTTGAATAATTACATAGTTTTCAGAATAAGATATTTGACTTACAAGCCTGGGCTGCTCAATAAATGAACAAAACATGGCTTAGACCATTCATTGACATCTCTGAATTCTCACTAAAGGGCAATGAAGACTGAAATCAGCACAAGGATAGTGGAATTAAAGTCCTTGCTGATAAATAGATTGTCTTCATTTTCCAACAGTCAACCCATAAAAGATAACAGAAGAATATTTTCCTCTGCTTCTTAAGGTTGGAAAGAGGAAAACACTTATAAAAGCAATCTGTCACTGATGACTCCACTTGTCAGAAAATGTGAAAAACAAACCAGAATTAGGGGGTGAGAGGGTTGAATTCCTCTCCTGTCAACCAGTATACTGCCTGGATATGTAAGGGAGAGAGGATATTTTCTTTGGATCTTCTCCACTACCCTAAATAGGTCTGCTGGCCACCAGATGGATTGTTGCTTGGGTCACCCAATTGGTTAAAGTGAAAATGTCACACAAATCTGATTCAATAACCAATTTACCAGTTGTAACCCAGCCCCAAGATCATAAAAGGAATTTGCACTGCTATCCTTATCACCACCCAGACTAGGACTACACACTGACCATTTGCAGAGGTCAGTTTTTGCATTTGTACCCTAGGCCCTTTTTTCACCGTGGTCTCTATGTGTAAACCATAATACCCCTTACCCACAGTAACTGCCTTTCAAACAAATTATTTTCACACATTCACACATACACACCTCTCACCCCAACAGACACACACATACACACACACACACACTTACTTCCTAGGGTCGGCTGGTAGAATCCTCCAATTTCCCAAGTTTTCTTCCTTCTATGATAGTACTGCCACCACTCTAGATATGGCTATGGGCCAAATATACCACGTACCTGTCACTCTCAACTTAGACAATACCAAATTATAAAAATGAATATCTTACTGGTATTCTGTTAAAGTGAGCAGGCCTCTGTTTCTTTTTTCTTCTTCCCTTTTTTTCCCTTTTTTTTGTGAGTGAGCAGGCTTTTGGAGATGGATACCACAGCTTGCCTAGCCAGAGTATGAAATAATTCCCTCCTTTCAGATAATAAAATAATAAATACAATCAATACCAATCAAAAAATCTTAAAAGTGAATAAATAATAGTGTTACTTAAGCATTAAAGAAGTCAAGACAATACTGATACACATTAAATATGCAACAATAAATAATGCAAAAGGAACACAACATTGAAATCACCTGTATATATCTGTCTGTGTGTGCTTGGGTACTTAAAGTTATGGCTTCCTATTTTGAGAGTAAATACGCAGTTTTCAGAAAGATATCTGACTTCTAATTCTGGATTGCTCAATATAAGTTCTATCAATGAACAAAACATAGCTTCAACCATTCATCAACTCCACTGAATTCTCAGCAAAGGCAAATCATCTTAGATATATCACACAGATCTCACTAATCAAGCCTGACTGCCTGACTTTGCTTTCAGCTCTAAACAGATATATCCCTGTTTATCATTTCCATTCACACAGAAATTAGTAGCCAAGTACATTTTTCTCCATTAAGCACCCAAATACAGTGGTCTAGTTTTTGTATGAAAGCTAATGACTGCTTCCTGAGTCTTGTAACTGCATTTTAAAGCATTTTTTTCTGACTCCAAATCCTCATGTGATTTAATTATACAGAAGCAGTTAGGTCCTTCCTGAGAAGGTACAGAAAGTTGCACTTTATATTTCAATTGCACATTTCAAATATTTCTCTTTTGCATTTCATCTCTGCTTTTTTTTTCATTTACAGAGAAAAATCACATTGCTACACATTTTATGCCACAGGAAGCACACATACGTCAAAGTCACAGAGCTTAAATGTAGTTTTACAAATGTGCCTGCATACCACAAATGAGAATCCCCCAAAGGACTGCTAACCACAGTTTATGAATGGAATGACAATCAGTCTGACCAATGGATTTAACATAGAAAGGCAAGAGGCTAGAGTGGCCTTCAGTAGTAAAAGGCTTTCTAGATTACATTCACCAAGACATAACTGCCACAACAAGGGCTGACAAAAAAACATGCATATTTGACATATTTGAATGGTCCTTAGCAAACATTTTTCAAGACATGTGGGTGATAGGAATCAACATTGTCCATATTAGTGACCAAATAATCTTTAAGACCTGGAATATTCCTTCTAAATCCCTTTAAGATCCTACTCATCCATGACAAGTAGAACTTCATGTCACAGGCATTTTACAGAGGTCATCTTTGGTAGTCTATTCTATTTCCCCCTTAACTACAGCCAGGGATTTGACCTAAAAAGGGTTCAACCAAACTGGTTAAAATGGAAATGTGCAATGTTGCATATATCTTCTCAACTAATGTACTTTTACCATAAGAAAAGTTAAGTTTTTATTTACAAACCTTCAAACAACTATACATCCTAGGTTCATAGGTTCAAAGAAGTTACACAAAGTTCTACTTGTCATGGATGAGTAGGATCTTAAAGGGATTTAGAAGGAATATTCCAGGTCCTAAAGATTATTTGGCCACTAATATGGACAATGTTGATCCCTATCACCCACATGTCTTTAAAATGGAAATGTGCAATTTTGCATATATCTTCTCAACTAATGTACTTTTACCATAAGAAAAGGTAAGTATTTATTTACAAACCTTCAAACAACTATACATCCTAACTATAAAATGCTGGGAGTGAAATGTTTCTACTATTTAAAGAGCTCTTCCACTATAAAAGGCACTCTCCTGTGAATGATGCAATCAACCCCCACTGCAGGAAGCCAATGTCAACAAACATTAGTCTGAAGTGTTAGAGATTATGAATATAAGGCTGAAATTAATTCTGTTGTAAATATGCTGAAAGATAAAGCATATAATTAAACGTTTGCTTGAATATATATATATATAGATATATATTTATATATATATAAATATAGAGAGAGAGAGAGTTTAGCAATGTAACATGGGCATTCATACTATATGTATAACAGACAGGCTTCTCTTCACAGCATCAGAAAAGCCTAACAAAGCAATATTGGAAAACAAGTATCACATGTTTTTCTCATGTTTGCAGAACAAATATCTAAACTCAGCAATACGTGATGTTTTTTCATTAGGAACAGAACAGATTTTTCCTTTCATACTTCTGTTATTCTGATTGTGTGCATTTGTGCATTTTCACATCAGCAGAACTGCTGACAGGACAATAGAAAAGTCTAAAAACAAACATTACGTGACTTCCCACAGAAAGCCAAAAAGATACCAAGAGGAAAAATAATATATATGTGCGTGACTAGCACTCTATATAACAACTGTAGTTATTCAGTTATGAGAGAGAGGGACAGAGAGAGGTATTTTGTAGAAGTCATCATATCTGTAATGAAGGAAAACTTTGTAAATATATGCTACAATCTGACAGAAAGACTATGTGTCGTTTGTTATAAAAATAAGTTATATGTAACTGTGCTTATAGCTGCAAAATATATTTCTTTATCAGTGTGCAATTTGAAAGGCTTGATGCTTTAAACAGACTACATATGGAGTCATGCAAAGCTCTGTGTTTCTGATTCAGCAGTAAACAGCCAGCAAGACTGCGTGTCTTAAGAAGACTTTGGATCCAGCACAGCAAAGAAGCAGCGCAAATTAAAATAAATTTCTCATGAAGTTCTAGGGAAAAAATCTGCTAGCAAGAAGTTCCCTGAACAAACACAATGGTCACCTTTCCTAGGAAACACATATGTCATGCTATTTAAGAGTAGTTACTAGAACTACTGAGACAGATGATATGCATAAAAGAAAGGAGACCAGCACTTCCCTATCAGTGACACCTCTCCTACGTTATTCTTTCCACTAATGGGAGCACACATTTCCAAATCTGACACAATGTCTTAAACAGGCCAGAGGTTAGAAAAAAAGCTGTCCAGTCTGGAAGTTGGTTGCAGTAATACCAGTTCAGAGGGGTGGAACCAACAATATGGTAGACAACTATAGACCTAAAGTATTTCTTACCCCAGTACAACACTGTGCTAGAGAAGGCTGCGCATGATATTTCTTCCACTTACCACTGTCAGTACTATCTCATCTCCAACACATTGCATAGGCTTACACCAGGCTATTATACTGAAAAGGCTTTGATGAAGGTTTTAGATGAAATCCCAACTTACATCAACATAGATATTC